>NW_028260368.1:9042749-9074714 GCF_056163025.1 Triticum urartu | reverse complement strand
TGTTTCTTAAGTTTCGATTGGAATTGTACTTTTGCGTTAATTGAGGAATATGTCTATTTTTTCTGGGTCTAGAACCTGTAATTATTGAAATTGACTGGGCTTGAAATTGCTTTTCGTTCTCATAGTTACGAAACGGTAAGAAAGATAAAATACGAGCCTGTTTTATAGCAAGAGTAATTAATCGTTGTTGTTTCAAGGTTAATCTATTTATTCGTCTCGATAATATTTTTCCTTGTTCACTAATAAATCTATTAATTAAACTCATGTTTCTATAATCAATTCGATCTCCCGGGCCAATCCGGGGACGCCTACGAAAAGGTTGTTTAGATTTACGAAAAGGTTGCTTGAATTTACGAAAAGTTTGCTTGGATTTACGAAAGGGTTGCTTGGATTTATTAAAAGTTTGCTTGGATTTACTAAAGGGTTGCTTAGATTAAGAAAAGGTTGTTTAGATGTATACATGATTTATTCCTTATTTAAAATTTGAAAATTTGAAAATTCACTTCTTTATTTTATTAATTTAGGATCCAGAAGAAGTAGTTTTTCTTTGATCCATATCTTATTTGATTCATATTATAGTATATGAATACCCTCTATACATATGAAATAATATCTACCGGAAATCAGATGAGTTGATTTGTATTTTGTATTCTATACTATGTTTTCTTTATATATTAAATATGAAGTTCTTACTCTTTCTGTTGTTTGGAAAGATCAAACACACGATGTTCCTATTTCTTTATTTCGTGATGAGTCGTATGCTTGCGACAATAACGACAAAATTTTTTGAATTCTAATTGTCCGGGTGTATTGTGGCGATTCTTTTGAGTACTATATCTAGAAATCCCCGTCGATTCCTCATTGGCACCTTTTCGAACACAACTGATGCATTCCAAAATAACTCTGATTCTAACATCTTTTCCCTTGGCCATGAACCTCCTTTTCTTTTTGGATTGACTTAACTTAATTCTTCTACTTATTCTTTTATTCTTCTATTTTGAATCCGAAGAAGAAGAATAAAATTCATTAGAATAATTTTTTTTTATTCTTTAATTAAGTAATAAAAAATAGAGAAATAATTAAAGAATACAATCCTTGTCGAATTAGCAAAGATTTTGGTTCGAAATCCTTTCATTTAATTAGCCAGCCCCGCCTTTTCTATGCTCTGATTTCTGAGGCCTTATTAGCTTGGGTACCCCTTTAAATTGAATTTCTATTTTCAAAAATGGGGTTTACCAAATTTTTAATGACTCTGAGGTTCAACCCAATCCATCTTTTCTTCTTTTTCCTTCCGATACTAAAAAAAGATTGAAAAGGATCAAATTTTGTCATATCACGAAGAAATCTATCCCTCCCATAGCAATAACTAGAATTAAAAAAAAGGGAATGACAAAGCATCTGGGAATAAACGATTAATTTCTATCAATAAACCTGCTAAAGCACCAAACCATAGAGTACTTAGCACGGGTGCTACAGAGAGATATGTTTTTATATCCCGCATTGAAAATCCTCCTTCCTTGTTGGAATACATATATGATCATAAACTCTTGCCCAAGATTGTTATGCTATATATAAAATGAACCATATCGACGAAATTTTCCTATCCCTAAAAAAGAAAAAGATGACCCCTTCTTCCTATATATTACCAAGGAAAAGTAATCCTTCTTTTATAGGCGAAATTATATTGGATTTTATATGTATATAATTCCTTAATTATATGAGACCAAAAAGAAGAAATGACACGAGGGTTCTATATATAGATAGAGAAAGAAAGAAGAAGAAAATTATGATGTGGAAAAGAAGACAGGAATTGTGTACAATGGCATTGTACAACAATTTAATTTGGAAAAGGGATGTAGCGCAGCTTGGTAGCGCGTTTGTTTTGGGTACAAAATGTCACAGGTTCAAATCCTGTCATCCCTACCTATTACTTCTTTCTTCTTTATAGGCAGTAGCGACGAGATCAATTAAAGTAAAGTGGGTATAACTTGAATTTGTGGAGACTATACGTACGTGAGATACATTAGGAATAGAAAAAGATTTTCTTTTTGAATGAATGAAAGCGCTCTTAGTTCAGTTCGGTAGAACGCGGGTCTCCAAAACCCGATGTCGTAGGTTCAAATCCTACAGAGCGTGATTCCATCTATTTTATGTCGAAGCAGAGTAAAATAACTTAACAAAATTGAATTGTAACTCCAATTTCAATTTGACCTCCTCTCTGGTCTGGAGGAGGTCAATCAAAAAAAAAAAATGACTCAATCAAAGATCCAACTGATCCCCACGCCTGTATTGCAAATACGCAGTCACGAATAATCCCGCTAAAGTAATAGGAATTAGGCCTAAGACGATTCCAAATAGAAAAACTTCAATCATTTCGATTTGTTCGAGGGGATAAAAAAAGAGGTACGATCTATCCCTAAATAGTACTCTAAATTATCCACGAATCTCAATGACCAAGAAAAGAATTCCTAATTAGTCTGGAAAAGAGTCGTAGAATGCCAGGAATCCCAAAGAAAGATTTTTCTTTTCTGAATTATAATTATTCAGTCAATTCAAATAAGGCGTATCTTGTTCAAGCCAATAAATAGAGCTGGGGTTATAGTTAAAGCAGCCAGTAGAAAACCAAAATAACTAGTTAAAGTAAGCATGAAAGAGTTAAATTCCATTTATTTTTTTTACTACACTACATATGTTGGTAAAGCATTTACCTAAGTTATGGAAAATTCATAATTCATCAGTTATTTTAGATAATACTAAAAAACAAGATAGAGTAAGATACAGAAGTGTAAAAGAAAGTGGATTCATCAGATGATACATGAGTCCCTAATTCCGAATCAAGAGATTTGTTGTGGAATTTGTCAATTGAGTAAAGTAATAATATTAAGAACTAGATCATCTAACCCCATTGAATGAAAAAAAGAAATTCAATTTTCAGGGAAATTTTTGAATAAGAGATAAATAAACAATTGAATTTGAAAAAAAAAACTTCTTTCTATTTTGGATAATTTCTTTTTCAATAGGACCCTCTTTTTGGAGTGAACGATCGAATATTCCCCTATTCCTTCTTATTTTAACTGATTGTATTCCATATGGAATAAGAGGAGAACAAAAGCATTCCACGACCTGCCAAGGGGCTGTTAAAAAAAAAAAAAAAGAAAGCTCTTCCTTGAATTTACTTTATTTTTATTCCTTTTTCGAACTCCAACCAAAGTAGATTCGAAGACGAGTCACTTCAATTATCCTTTTAAGTTCTATTCTATCTTCTGTCTTTCCCTATTTCATCTCGTAAAGTTCCGCGCTCGCAGTTTGGTCAAGAAAGTTAGACCTAATCCAACAAACAATACAAGGATGAATTACGAATTATGAAAGGATAGATTTCACATATACTTGTCCTTGTATTGTGTCAGTATGAGAATATCCTTCCTCCTAAATTATTTATCCAAACCTATTGATCATTAACTTAGATTTTCCCAAGATTTTGGCTGCTATTCCGAATTACTCTATTATTCCGAAGCCAATGAAAAGTAAGTAGAACCTACAAAAATGGGGTTTTCTATTGATGCCTTGAATAACATATAGCTTACCTATAGACAAAAAAAAAATAAAAAAGTAATTATGTTTCGGAACCAGGCAAAACCAGATTGCTGTGCCATAGGAAGGATAGCTATACTAATTCGGTATACTCAAAATACACCTTTGGTACAAAATTGACAATCTCACAAGGATGAAATATCAGTAATTTTCTATTTACTGGTCGATCCCATCTTTTACGGAATCAATTCCTTTTTTGAATGTACAAAAATTTTGGGAGTTCAGCATGTCTGGAAGCACGGGAGAACGTTCTTTTGCTGATATTATTACCAGTATTCGATACTGGGTTATTCATAGCATTACTATACCTTCCCTATTCATTGCGGGTTGGTTATTTGTCAGTACGGGTTTAGCTTATGACGTGTTTGGAAGTCCTAGGCCAAACGAGTATTTCACGGAAAGCCGACAAGGAATTCCGTTAATAACCGACCGTTTTGATTCTTTAGAACAACTCGATGAATTTAGTAGATCCTTTTAGGAGGCCCTCAATGACCATAGATCGAACCTATCCTATTTTTACAGTGCGATGGCTGGCTATTCACGGACTAGCTGTACCTACTGTTTTTTTCTTGGGATCAATATCAGCAATGCAGTTCATCCAACGATAAACAAATTCCAACTATAGAACTATGACACAATCAAACCCGAATGAACAAAATGTTGAATTGAATCGTACCAGTCTATACTGGGGTTTATTACTCATTTTTGTACTTGCTGTTTTATTTTCCAATTACTTCTTCAATTGAGAGAAAGAAAGAGACTAATAAGAATTCTCTTATCCCATTTGGAAGGATACCATCCTTATAACTACCCATGACTGTTTTTGTCTCTAGCATGACCAATTGATAAAATGTGGAGGAAAGTAGGGGAAATGGCCGATACTACTGGAAGAATTCCTCTTTGGCTGATAGGTACTGTAGCTGGTATTGCTGTGATTGGTTTAGTAGGTGTTTTCTTTTATGGTTCATATTCTGGATTGGGTTCATCTCTATAGTAATCGGAGGACCAGATTGTAAACATGAAAAAGTAGGAGCTTAGCGGGTCCTTACCCCCCTTTATCTGATTAGAGCGGAAAGGACCCGCGGAATTTTTATTTTACTCTTATAACGCGAATTGAATCTATTCGATTCACTCTTATGAAGCAACAAGAAAAAGAGATCACTCGAGGATCCAATATCTTATTCCACGAAGGAAGTATCCTGAAAATCCTTGATTTAGTTTCGAGTAATAAACTAATAAAACCTTAATCAAAACTATTCAACTAGCCTAAAAATAAAAAAACCTTCAATGAAGAGTTACTTTTTTTTTGCAAAATTTCTGTAAATTTGAAGTTGAACTTAATTAAACAAGCCAAGCAATTTGCTCACAATCACAAGAAATTTTTCCCCCGCCATATTTTCTTCCCCTCTGTTTGTCCACTACCTCGGCTAAACCTAAGCAAAAGAAAAAGAGGTCCAAGAGACAGACCCGAATAAAGAAGAAATAGTAATCTTTGACGAATTAGGAAGAAAAAGGATTCTTATTTGATACAAGAAGAATCGGCACAAGAAAAAGGCTTTTTCTTGTGCCGAATAGACGATTAAGAAGACCTGCAATCCCTCCGAAAAAGAAGAAATTTTAATTTGATTGTTCTCGCCTTTGCCTTGGATTCTCTTCTTTTGCATGGGATATAAATAAGGAATTCCAGACATCTCATAAACAAAAAGCAGTCTAAACAAAAAAAGGATTTCCAAAATAGATCATAGATAATTCTAGCAATTGCCAATAAATCGAGGCTTTTTACCACTTGATGGTAAGAAATCCCGGGACCTAGAAATTCATTTCGTACAATTGAACCTTTTCAAACTGTTTCTTTTTGAGAACCAAAAAAACTTGTGCCAAAATAACGGATGCGAAGAAGAACAAAAGGCCTTGGACACGTAATGGATCCTGAAGCACGATTTCTGCGTCCCCCTGACCAAAACCTCCCACATTAGGATTGCTTGTTAATGGTTGATCAAGCTTGATGGATTCCCCCTCTGAAACAAGAAGTTCTGGTCCGGGAGGTATAATATCAATCACTTGGCGTCCATCTGATGCATCAACTATGGATATTTCATACCCCCCCTTTTCTTTACGTAGTATTTTTCTTACTATACCTGTTGACGTAGCATTATAGACTGTATTGTTACTCTTGCTACCATCAGGATAGATCTGTCCTCTTCCTCGGTTTCCCCCTACATATATGGGATATTTTAAGAAATGAGCATCTTTCTTCGTAGCAGGATCAGGGGAAAGAATGGGAAAGACAATTTCACTATATTTCTTACCGGGAACAGGGCCTATCACAAGAATGTTTTTTTTATCGGGACGATAACTCTGAAAAGCAAGATTTCCTATCTTTTCTTTTAACTCAGGGGAAATACGATCGGGCGGCGCTAATTCGAATCCCTCGGGCAAAATAAGAACAGCACCTACATTCAACCCTCCCTTTTTCCATTAGCAAGAACTTGTTTCAATTGCATATCATAAGGAATTCGAAGAACTGCTTCAAATACAGTATCGGGAAGCACAGCTTGGGGAACTTCAATATCGACGGGCTTGCTAGCTAAATGGCAATTGGCACATACAATTCGTCCAGTTGCTTCTCGTGGGTTTTCATAACCCTGCTGCGCAAAAATGGGATATGCATTTGAAATAGATGTCCGAGTTATTACGTATATCATGATCGATACAGAAATCGATCGAGTTATCTGTTCCTTTACCCAAGAAAAAGTATTTCTATTTTCCATGTCCAATCGCAGATCCCAGAATTTCTACAATAAATTAGATAGGTAGCTAAGCTAATCTAGTTCCCTATACACGAATCTGTTGTCATTCTACTGCAACAGTTGTACTGCAATGATGAATACCTTAAAGTAGGTATAAATAGAAAGAATTTTGCTAAAATGGAAAAGGGCTTTCTTTCTAAAAAAAGATGCTTGCTAATTTGATTAATATTAATATCGGGAGATCAAATGAATTTATGCTTCACTAATTGAATGATAAATGACTACAAGCGAAGGAGATAGACGATTTAAACAAAAAAAGACCCAAAATTTCAAACATGTATCTAGAATTACTGGAAAACTACAAACAAAAATAGTGAAAATAAGCTCGTTAGGAGCCCATCCAAAATCGTTGTAGACCCAACGAATTACTAGTTCCCAACCACGGGTGGAGTGAAATCCAACAAAAAAATCAGTAACTAAAAGAATAAAAAAAGCTTTTATTGAGTCATTTAAATTATAGAAGAATTCCTGAACCCAAGAATTCAAAATGACAAGTTCCTCTTTACCCAGAAAAAAAGAACCACTTAGAATAGCCAAACAGATTATATTTGTCGAGAAATGCAAAATGGTATGGAGATGATCCTCATTATTTATTTTGACCCATTGTATTATTTCCTTGTGTATTCCTGTAGGAGGTTTTTGTACATGTGTCTTTAGTTTCCCTTTTATCATCTCGTCCAAGAGAGAAAGTTCTTCTAATTCTATGAATCTTTCTAGAATCCTTTTCTCTTGAATATCAGTTAAGA
Source organism: Triticum urartu (assembly GCF_056163025.1). NCBI lineage: Eukaryota > Viridiplantae > Streptophyta > Magnoliopsida > Poales > Poaceae > Triticum > Triticum urartu. Next base: position 9,067,567 of record NW_028260368.1, on the reverse strand, counting down.
GAGTTTCGGATTGCCTGGTATTCCACCAATTCTTAATCCAAAGTTCCAGACATTTGTTAAATGAGGAAGAGACCCCCCAAGGCAAAAGTACGATAAATACAAGATATAGTAAAGAAGGCAATGCTTTCTTTTTTTTCATTTTTGATCTGTAAATGGAGTTGTTAATGAATATGCTTCATTCGCTGACTCTATTCCATTCCCTGACTCTATATGATGATATTTCTATTTCATGATATTTCTATTTCTTTGAAGCAAAAACTCTATAGGTTTGATACCCTGTATCTATTCTTCTTTTTTGTATATTAGTTATTAGTGGAATTTCAGTGCATTGGGTTCTTTCTTAGATCTAGATGGAATGAAATAGTGAAATAGAATAAAAAAAAAGCCCTTTCGGATGAAAAAGGAAGAATAGTATGCGATATATCTAACTTGGATAAAAAAAAATTAAAAGCAAATTTCTCTTATCCTCGTTTGTTCCTTCCTTTAGATAAATACTTAAAAATCCCCTTACAATAACAAATCCAATTTAGAAGGGACTTCCTCCCTGTGTTGAGAAAACTTTTCTTCTTCCAATTCTTCTTTTCTTCATTCAACTCAGTTCAAAAAAGATACCTCAAAATACTTCAATTGGTACGCGCAAGAAATAGGCCAATTCGGCAGCTTTTTGTTCAATTTCTCGTGGAGTAAAAAATTTATCATCAGTACGAGTCAAGGGAATGATCCCCTGGCCCCGGATTTCCATATAAAGAATACGACGAGGATAAAGACCCTCTTTAACCTGAATTCTAATTGATTGGATATCCCGCATAAGGAATCGAAGGAAGACGCGACGTTTTATTCCAGGGAATCCCCAACGAAAAATGCACACTATTCCCTCTTTTCTATCGAATCGGTCATAACCACTACCTACATTCCACAAAATAGTACACCACAAGTAGGAGCTAATGAATAGGCCTGCGATTCCGTAGAAAGACATCACGACCCCCTGCGGAAAAAAAAGAATTTCTTGAGATGGAAGTATAGATATAATATTCTTACCAAGATAACTGGAAATCCCAACCGATAAGAATCCTAGTGAACCTAGAAAAAGAATACAGGCCCAGAAAAAATTACCCCTTTTTCGAGAACCTTTTAGAAGTTCTACCCATATGTGTTCTGATCGCCAATTCATATTAGATATACTAAATCCAGCAGCGGTCGATTGAAATTGAGAGAATAAGCTAAATAATTTTGACTTTACTTTTTTTGATTCTGAAATCGCCTTCAGCAACTAGTACTCCTGTGAAATAATAGGTTAGATACATTGACTTTCTATTCAAAAAATATTCGTTGATTCAATTAAAATAAATAAAATAAAACTCGCTATACCTGGCTCTGCATATTCATGCATTTATGCTCGTAGCCTATATCCGCATCCATAACCGTTTTTCATTTGTGTGTAGAAAGTGTGTGTAGAAAAAGCCACATACCCTACCATATTATATTACTTACACTAAAAAATACTAGACAATCTTATTTTTTTGCACATAAAGAAATAAAGAAGTCATTGCAATTGCCGGAAATACTAAGCCTACTAAAGGCACGAAAATAGAAGGTAAGTTTAAATCCGTCATGGAATAGGTGTCTCAATTCAAATTTACTATTTCTATCTAGTCGAAAAATATCTTAAGATTCTTATGATATAATTAAGTATATCTATTATAAGGAATATTGACTATTGTATTGTATTTTTTATTTTTAGTTTGAAAAATATTCTGTAAAAAAAATGAAAGGATAATAAGAAAATTCCAAAAAAGGAGAACTAATTAAAAAGATTTTATTTTGATTTTCCCATCCTCATGGCCTTTCTATCTTTCTAATCTAATTTGAAATTGGATTCAAAAGAAAGCGGTTAGAATTTACTTCCTGCATACATACTTCTCTAGAAGCGCATACAATAATGCGTGGTAAAGGCGGAAAAATAGTATATTCAATCAAAATCAAAGGGCAAATTATCTTACCTACTATAGATCCCCTACTACCCTCTTAGACTTTAAAAGGCGATATACCACCCAAAGAAAGGGTATGAAAATGCCGGGTGGAGTTAGCTTTTCGACGAAGACCTGTCCCGTGCAGCGAAGCCCTGTTAGTAAGACCCCCCGCAATAATGGATTATAGAAGAATATTATTCCAAATACTCCTCTGGACGCATATAGTAGCATTGCGATTCCGAATCTTTTTTATTTATGAATATGAACAGAAAAAATTCATTGTATCGTTGGGTCGGAGCGGAGGTTTGGTCCAGAAAAATTAGAAACAAAACGTCTACTCTACCGCATTGAAGTCTATAGCGCTGTATTTCCACGAAAGTATAATTCTTACCATCAGGATACGATCCTTTCTTTTGAACTAAACGTCTCTACGATGGGTCCAGGTTCTATGTCCAATCCCAAATCAAGGATTTCTCGCTCTTGATCGGAGTCATAAACTAAAAAAAAACTACCTTTTTATCCTTTTTCTCAAGGTTATAGAAAACTTCCTTATCTAGTTCTAGCATTTTGAAAAAAAAAAAATGCTTCTTTTTTTACACACAGTTCGAGTCACTTGTTGACTCACGATTACGCCTGTTAAAAGTTTCAAACGTCCTCTTTTTTGAAATTGAAAGAGAGTCCTATAAAAAGGTCTAACTTCCAAACTATGTCTTTTTTCATTCATTCTCCTTTAGTTTTTTTCTCTATCTAGAAGTGGAATAGAATAACCCGGTTGAAGGGTAATGATCATACGTCTGTAATGCATTGTATGGCCCAGAATAGGTCCTATTCTTCTACCTTTTCCAGGTAGTCGATGGCTATTCACAGCTACCACCTTAACACCAAAGAAGAGTTCGACCCAATGCTTTATTTCTGTCTTAGTGAATCCCGATTCGACATTAAAAGTATATTGATTCTTTCCCAATAAACGAAGACTTTTTTCTGTAAATACTGCGTATTTGATTCCATTATCATTATCATATGATAATACTATATTTTATTATTTTATTATTTTATTTGTATTTCTTTATTGTATTATACCTTAATATATATATTCTAGATATATAGAATAGACGAATCTCAATTTGTCAAGTCTCATGATCATATCATGATCTATTTTTATTCGGCTCAATCTTTTTTTTCTAAAAAAGATTGAGCCGAGTTTAATTGCAATCAATTAGAAGAATAAAGAAGAATTACTGCATTTCATAACTGATTTTTTTCTCTTTTTATTTCGTTTCTTTTTTATTTATACCTTCTTTATCTTTAGTTTTATCTAGTTAATCAATAGTATCTACCGGCTCGAACTCGAATTTGATCGCCTTCCATACTTCACAAGCTGCGGCTAGTTCAGGACTCCATTTGCAAGCTGCTCGGATAATTTCATTACCTTCGCGAGCAAGATCGCGCCCTTCGTTACGAGCTTGTACACAGGCTTCTAAAGCCACTCGATTAGCTGCTGCACCAGGTGCATTTCCCCAAGGATGTCCTAAAGTTCCTCCACCAAATTGTAATACAGAATCGTCCCCAAAGATTTCGGTCAGAGCTGGCATATGCCAAACATGAATACCACCTGAAGCTACCGGTATAACACCTGGCATGGATACCCAGTCCTGAGTGAAAAAGATACCGCGAGCACGATCTTTTTCAATAAAATCATCGCGCAATAAATCAACAAAACCTAAAGTCATTTCGCGTTCCCCTTCTAACTTACCTACTACTGTACCGGAGTGGATATGATCTCCCCCAGACATACGCAATGCTTTAGCTAATACACGGAAATGCATACCATGATTTTTCTGTCTATCAATAACTGCATGCATTGCACGGTGAATGTGAAGAAGTAGGCCATTGTCGCGGCAATAATGAGCCAAAGTAGTATTTGCGGTGAATCCCCCAGTTAAGTAGTCATGCATTACAATAGGAACCCCTAATTCTCTTGCAAATACAGCTCTCTTAATCATTTCTTCACATGTACCCGCAGTCGCATTCAAGTAATGCCCCTTGATTTCACCGGTTTCGGCCTGTGATTTATAAATAGCTTCGGCACAAAAGACAAAACGGTCTCTCCAGCGCATAAATGGTTGTGAGTTTACGTTTTCATCATCTTTGGTAAAATCAAGTCCACCACGTAGACACTCATAACACGCTCTACCATAATTTTTTGCGGATAATCCCAATTTTGGTTTAATAGTACATCCCAATAAAGGACGACCGTACTTGTTCAACTTATCTCTTTCAACTTGGATACCATGAGGCGGGCCTTGGAAAGTTTTTGAATAAGTAGGGGGAATTCGTAGATCCTCCAAACGTAGAGCACGTAGGGCTTTGAAACCAAATACGTTACCTACAATGGAAGTAAACATGTTAGTAACGGAACCCTCTTCAAATAGGTCTAATGGATAAGCTACATAACAGATCCATTGGTTGTCTTCCCCAGCAACAGGCTCGATGTGATAGCATCGTCCTTTGTAACGATCAAGACTGGTAAGTCCATCAGTCCAAACAGTTGTCCATGTACCAGTAGAAGATTCGGCAGCTACTGCAGCCCCTGCTTCTTCGGGCGGAACCCCAGGCTGAGGACTTACTCGGAATGCTGCCAAGATATCAGTATCCTTAGTTTCATACTCTGGGGTGTAGTAAGTCAATTTATAATCTTTAACACCAGCTTGAAATCCAACACCTGCTTTAGTTTCTGTTTGTGGTGACATAAGTCCCTCCCTATAACTCTTGAATTAAGAATTCTCACAATAACAGGGTCTACTCGATGTTAATTAGGCGTAAATGAAACTTTAGCAAAAATCTCGTAAAACAAAAAGGATATTCAATTAATATAATATCAACTCATTAAAGAAAATTGAGGGCATGCTTAGGTTAATGAATATGTTTCATTCATATATAATGCGTACACCCTGTGTATGTTCTATCCTATAGGAATTCCAATATAGGAATTCGATAGGAATTGAGTTGTTGTTATGGTAAGTTAACACGGTTCGTTATTAAACCATGGATTTGATTTACCAAATCCATAATTATTGTATACTCTTTGATAGATATAGCGCAACCCAAATTAATTCCTAATCCTTATTTTACAAGTTCTTAATAGTTCTCTTTTCTTATTTTGAATGCAAATACCTAACTAAATACTAATAAAATTCTTTGTTGACAGCAATCTATGCTTCACAGTAGTATATATTTTGTATATCGAAGTCCTAGATAGGAAAGTAGAGTAGGCACAGATCCTCCACAAAAGGCAAAATGTATATGAAAAAAAAGATTGATTGAACTTTCCAATGGACTCATTCCATGAGTAAACGATTGAATGGGATTCGCTTGGGCAACGAAATCAAGTCCTGGTCCCCTTTTCTCTCTTATTGAATTAACTAATTCATTTCCTTTTTACTTTTGGATTTTTTTTGATTTGATTTGGCATTATTCAACAATAAAAAAAGAAAAATTTCGACAAATTCCTTTTTTTTAATTATGTGATAATTATGAGAACCAATCCTACTACTTCTCCTCCCGGGGTTTCCACAATTGAAGAAAAAAGTACAGGTCGTATCGATCAAATTATTGGACCCGTGCTGGATGTCACTTTTCCCCCAGGCAAGTTACCTTATATTTATAACGCTTTGGTAGTCCAGAGTAGAGACACTGCCGATAAGCAAATTAATGTGACTTGTGAGGTACAACAATTATTAGGAAATAATCGAGTTAGAGCTGTAGCTATGAGTGCTACGGACGGGTTGATGAGAGGAATGGAAGTGATTGACACGGGAGCTCCTCTCAGTGTTCCGGTCGGTGGAGCTACTCTCGGACGAATTTTCAACGTTCTTGGGGAGCCTGTTGACAATTTGGGTCCTGTAGATAGTAGTGCAACGTTCCCTATTCATAGATCTGCGCCTGCCTTTATCGAGTTAGATACGAAATTATCCATCTTTGAAACAGGTATTAAGGTCGTCGATCTTTTAGCTCCTTATCGACGTGGAGGAAAAATAGGACTATTTGGGGGGGCTGGAGTAGGTAAAACAGTACTGATCATGGAATTAATCAATAACATTGCTAAAGCTCATGGGGGCGTATCCGTATTCGGTGGAGTAGGGGAACGGACTCGTGAAGGAAATGATCTTTATATGGAAATGAAGGAATCCGGAGTAATTAATGAAAAAAATATTGAGGAATCAAAGGTAGCTCTAGTCTATGGCCAAATGAATGAACCACCGGGAGCTCGTATGAGAGTTGGTTTAACTGCCCTAACTATGGCGGAATATTTCCGAGATGTTAATAAGCAAGACGTGCTTTTATTTATCGATAATATCTTTCGTTTTGTTCAAGCAGGATCAGAGGTATCCGCTTTATTAGGGAGAATGCCCTCCGCAGTGGGTTATCAACCTACTCTTAGTACAGAAATGGGTTCTTTGCAAGAAAGAATTGCTTCTACTAAAAAGGGATCTATAACTTCGATTCAAGCAGTTTATGTACCTGCAGACGATTTGACCGACCCTGCCCCTGCCACAACATTTGCACATTTGGATGCTACTACCGTACTTTCCAGAGGATTAGCTTCCAAGGGTATTTATCCAGCAGTAGATCCTTTAGATTCAACCTCGACTATGTTACAGCCTCGGATCGTTGGCAACGAACATTATGAAACTGCGCAAAGAGTTAAGGAAACTTTACAACGTTACAAAGAACTTCAGGACATTATCGCAATTCTTGGCTTGGATGAATTATCGGAAGAGGATCGTTTAACTGTAGCAAGAGCAAGAAAAATTGAGCGTTTCTTATCACAACCGTTCTTTGTGGCAGAAGTTTTTACTGGTTCTCCAGGAAAGTATGTTGCTCTTGCGGAAACTATTAGGGGATTTCAACTAATCCTTTCCGGAGAATTAGACGGCCTACCTGAACAGGCTTTTTATTTGGTGGGTAACATCGATGAAGCTAGCACGAAAGCTATAACCTTAGAAGAGGAGAACAAATCGAAGAAATGAAATTAAATCTTTATGTACTGACTCCTAAGCGAATTATTTGGGATTGTGAAGTGAAAGAAATCATTTTATCCACTAATAGTGGCCAAATTGGCGTATTACCAAACCACGCCCCCATTAACACAGCAGTAGATATGGGTCCTTTGAGAATACGCCTCCTCAACGACCAATGGTTAACAGCGATTCTGTGGAGCGGTTTTGCGAGAATAGTTAATAATGAGATCATCATTTTAGGAAATGATGCGGAACTGGGTAGTGATATTGATCCGGAAGAAGCTCAAAAGGCACTTGAAATAGCCGAAGCTAACTTGAGTAAAGCTGAGGGTACGAAAGATTTGGTTGAAGCGAAGCTCGCTCTCAGACGAGCTAGGATACGAATCGAGGCTGTCAATTGGATTCCCCCATCCAATTGAAGACAATCCAGTGGTTTATAGTTGATACAAAGAAAAAGGGAAGAGGGGTAGAAAAAGTTATTAGATAGCGAAGCGAAGTAAGTCCAATGCTATCTAGTAATTTTTCTACCTACTTACCTACTATTGGATTTGAACCAATGACTCCCGCCGTATGAAAGCAATACTCTAACCACTGAGTTAAGTAGGCAATTTATCACCACAAAGGAAGACCCATTACTTCGATCGATTATATATTGAATCCCTTTTCTAAGCAATACCGCTCTGTTATTGGTCTGTTATATACTAAATACTAAACTAAATACTAAACAGATACAGATCAAAGGGGTATCCTCTGGCATTAGAAAATATTCATCTTGACAAGAAATTATCTATATGTTAAGATATCTCTGATAAGGGCTATAGCTCAGTTCGGTAGAGCAACTCGTTTACACGTGCGCCAATGCTTTTCAAAGGAGCTTATTATGCAATGAACATAATCGATCTTATTGCAAAATCAATGTCTTACTTCATAGATTCGAGAGAATAGGAGAACAGTAGCCTGACAAACAGTCGGTTCAGTCCGATTCAGGTGCCAATTCAGGTGCCTAATCAAATAGAACCCTTATGGATTTGCTAGTTGATAAGGTAAATATCCAGCCCACTAAATGCTAGGCGTAATGAGGATAAGGGCCTCCAAAAAACTTCTTTTCGTTCTATGAACTTTAAGGTGTATGAAGTCTCATAGTTAACTCTTGCAGTGGAACGATAGAGACTCCATTTCACTTAGGTTGATTTAATTTAGACCGGAGGCAGACCTAAGTCAAGGTAATCCTCCTTTGAAACACTTTGGTATTGCTCCTAGATAGATCATAATACAAAAAATCAATCAGAGCACAGGGAGCCATCTCATTATCTTTCCGTAAAGAAAAACTATGGTGGACTAACTGATCTTTAAATCAGTTTATGAAAGAGCCCAATGCAAAAAAATGCATGTTGGGTCTTTGAAACAGTTCAAATCATTTCGATAATAATCCGTTTGATCTGTTTTACCGAGAAGGTCTACGGTTCGAATCCGTATAGCCCTAATATGCCCTTTTTTAGATTTTAGGATCTCTATCCTATGTTTTCTTTAGTTTAGTATAGTTTTCATTTTCTCATTAGTATTTGTTTATAGACTGGATAGGCGCCTGCGACATAGAATAGAGATAAAAGCATTACCAAAGGCTCATTCATCGAAAATCAAAATCATACAGACAGGAAAAGAAAAACGAATTTCTATCAAATCAATAGAAGAAAGGATCCTTTCCCTGATTTGAATCCCGTCCTCCTTCAAATAGGATATCTCTAGACTTCCCTATAATAACTGCAATGATTTTATCCATTTTGCGAATTCCTACTTTGTTTTAAGTATATTTATTACTTTGTTTATAGATACATTATGTAAATTGATCAACTTTAAATAGAAAAAATAAAGTAAAGAGTAAATAAGAAAACAGAATATTCTGTCTCATAGTTCTGAAATAGAGTTCTTTATTTTTATTTTATAGTATTACTTCTCATTAATTATACTGCATAGATTAGTCCTACTATCTTAATTAGGTTCTAATTTAGTAGTATTCTCATTTTTATTTAATAGTCTCTTATTATTTTATTATTAAATATTAAATAAAGGATAGAGCTATTCTTTTTTCTAGAGATTCTAGAGAAAGCGAGACAAAGTGAAACGAGAAAGTTTTCTTTATATAAGAATTAGATCTACATACACCATATCTAAATAGAATGGAAATCCAAAAGAAAGGGAGTTGGGATTCCATTGGATGAATCTTTAAAGAAGATGCAGCACAGAGGAAACAAAGGCTAAACTTAAACTAAGCGCTTTTGTTTGAACAAAAAAGATTCTTGTTTCACCGAGGAAAAGAGAGAAGTTCTGGATAAATTGACAATGCTGAATTGAATTGACTAATTTAAGTTCCGCCTATTCCACATTAATGGGAGTACATTATGTTTCTGCTTCACGAATATGATATTTTTTGGACATTTCTAATAATAGCAAGCCTTATTCCTATTTTGGCATTTTCGATTTCAGGACTTTTAGCCCCGGTTAGTGAAGGACCAGAGAAGCTTTCTAGTTATGAATCGGGTATAGAACCCATGGGAGGGGCTTGGGTACAATTCCGAATACGCTATTATATGTTTGCGCTCGTTTTTGTTGTTTTTGATGTGGAAACCGTCTTTCTATACCCTTGGGCAATGAGTTTCGACGTATTGGGTGTATCCGTTTTTATCGAAGCTTTGATTTTCGTGCTTATCTTAGTTGTTGGTTTAGTTTATGCATGGCGAAAAGGAGCCTTGGAATGGTCTTAACTGAATATTTAGACAAAAAAAAAGAAGGAAAAGATTCTATTGAGACAGTTATGAATTTGATTGAGTTTCCCTTACTTGACCAAACAAGTTCCAATTCTGTTATTTCAACTACACCAAATGATCTTTCGAATTGGTCAAGACTCTCCAGTTTATGGCCCCTTCTATACGGTACCAGTTGTTGTTTCATTGAATTTGCTTCATTAATAGGCTCACGATTCGACTTTGATCGTTATGGATTGGTACCAAGATCAAGTCCTAGGCAAGCAGACCTAATTTTAACAGCCGGTACGGTAACAATGAAAATGGCTCCCTCTTTAGTGAGATTATACGAGCAAATGCCTGAACCAAAATACGTCATTGCTATGGGAGCCTGTACTATTACAGGGGGAATGTTCAGTACGGATTCCTATAGTACTGTTCGGGGAGTTGATAAGTTAATTCCTGTGGATGTCTACTTGCCGGGCTGCCCACCTAAACCGGAGGCAGTTATAGATGCCCTAACAAAACTTCGTAAGAAGATATCGCGAGAAATAGTTGAGGATCAAACTCTATCTCAAAATAAAAATAGATGTTTTACTACCAGTCACAAGCTTTATGTTAGGCGCAGTACTCATACAGGAACTTATGAGCAAGAATTGCTCTATCAATCACCATCTACATTAGATATATCTTCTGAAACTTTTTTCAAATCCAAAAGTTCAGTACCTTCCTACAAATTAGTGAATTAGGAGAGGGGCTCTTTTGTGTAGAAAAATAAAAAGCAGGGCAATCTTTCAAACTTGCATCCGAAATGTGCAAATATTTATACAAAGAGGGAGAGATGAAGACAATGCAGCAGGGTTGGTTATCTAATTGGCTAGTCAAACATGAGGTGGTTCATAGATCTTTGGGCTTTGATCACCGAGGAATAGAGACTTTACAAATAAAAGCAGGGGATTGGGATTCCATTGCTGTCATTTTATATGTATATGGTTACAATTATTTACGCTCCCAATGTGCTTATGATGTAGCACCCGGTGGATCTTTAGCTAGCGTGTATCATCTTACGAGAATACAATATGGTATAGATAATCCAGAAGAAGTCTGCATAAAAGTCTTTGCCCAAAAGGATAATCCTAGAATTCCGTCTGTCTTCTGGATTTGGAGAAGTGCCGATTTTCAAGAACGCGAATCTTATGATATGGTGGGAATCTCTTATGATAATCATCCGCGCCTTAAACGTATCCTAATGCCTGAAAGTTGGATAGGCTGGCCCTTACGTAAGGATTATATAACCCCCAATTTTTATGAAATACAAGATGCTCATTGAATGATAAGAAATTCATGCTCACTTATACAACACAACTCCAGATTTTATTCAAGTCAAGGAATATTTTTAGGTTCTTTTCCTAGATGAAACGGAATACCTATTTATAATTAATTCCTAATTATACAAAAGCATTCCAGATAGACTGAGCAAAAAAAGGGTTTCATTTGGATTCCCCTATTTTGAAAATCGCATATTAATTTCCTTCATATGAACAGAAAAATAGGATGACTCAAAGAAGTTCTCTACCAGGAACTTTGTACCGCGCACATTACTTAGCACAACTAGGAAAATAAGATAAGATAAAGATAAGCAAGACTAAAAAAATATTCGTCGGAATAGCGGAATACAAAATTAAGAAACGCAAAAAAATAAAGGGGAATCTCACCCCCTTCTTTATCATAAAGAAAAGATATATTTTAAAACTTCTTTAAAAAGAAAAAGAAGTGCCTCTATATTTATATTATAGATTTATCCACTTAGATGAATAAATATTATTAATGAATATGTATCACAATCCATCTCGAGGTATTTGGATCAATACCTATTCGGTGGATCTTTTTTTTTTTTTTCTCTGCCAGGAACCAGATTTGAACTGGTGACACGAGGATTTTCAGTCCTCTGCTCTACCAACTGAGCTATCCTGACCTTTTCTTGTGCATCATCCTAGTAGAGTATTTGTATCTATGTCAATTAAAAGGACTAAAAATTAATTAAAGTATTTCAAATTTTAAATTTGAAAATGGGGGGGGTAGTCCTATGCATTGTGCATGGTTTACTTAAATAAAACTTAAAAATAGAGTGAATAACCAAGATTTCTTGCCGATACTCTAATAAAAAAGAAATCTATTCAATGAATAGGATAAGATCCATTGAGTTCTCTTCGCATTCCTTTGTGAAAGAGTAGAATGAGAAAGCTAATGAATCTTAAACCCATTGCATTGATAAAAAGAAAAAAAAGTGCATTGATAAAAAGAAAAAAAAAAAGAGGATAAATAATAATAATATAGTATAGTTAGGGAATAAAAGAGGATTTGGGGATAGAGGGACTTGAACCCTCACAACTTATAAAGTCGACGGATTTTCCTTTTACTAGAAATTTCATTGTTGTCAGTATTGACATGTAGAATGGGACTCTCTCTTTGTCCTCGTCCGATTAATCCACTTTTTTAAAGATCTCGAAAACTTTGAATTTTAATTGAAGAATTTGATTATTCAATATTCGATTGGAGTGGATTCACAATAATGAAAAAAAAAAATTATGATATGAGTTTTTTATTTCATAATCATTATCATTTCTAATTTCATTTTTAAAAAAGATAAAGAACCTATATTATAATTAGAATATAATATGAGTTCTGTGATTAATCGTTTGCTATGTCAGTATCTATACGTGTTTATTAAATGTATAAGGTATAAAACCCCTCTTTCTCTAATTTAGAACTAGAAGGAATTCCACTAACAACACAACGTAATTAACTCGATTCGTTAGAACAGCTTCCATTGAGTCTCTGCACCTATCCTTTTCCTTTGTATTCTAGTTCGAGAACCCCTTGTTTTCTCAAAACACGGATTTGGCTCAGGATTGCCCTTTTTTAATTCCAGGGTTTCTCTGAATTTGGAAGTTACCACTTAGCAGGTTTCCATACCAAGGCTCAATACAATCAAGTCCGTAGCGTCTACCGATTTCGCCATATCCCCATTTCCCTCTTCTTTGAGACCAGGATTCCTTGTGTAATTTCATCCATCTCTTAGTTTTTTTTTTGAATCATTGAGTTCATCACTCAACGTAGTCTAGCAGTTCAGTTCGACTCTATTTGAGAGACCTCGCTTGCTTATTGCAATTCAGAATTGAATTGATTCTATCCTTGATGTATTTGCAATTCAATCCGAATCAATATATCCAAAAGTTTTTATCTCCCCCACCTCCCGTCTTACTTTTTTATAGTATTCAAAATTATACTATAACGCTTGATATTTATTCTTTTTTTCTAATCAGAATTAGCAATTTTATTTACTCTGACTCTATGTTCCCCTTAGTGAAATATTAATCCTCAAATTATTAACAAATAATAAAGTCTATAATGATCGAATGAAAATACCAATAAATTCTATAATTTTATTTTTTAATATCCTATAGTTAAGCATATCAAGCTAACTTTATCTTTAAGAAGTTTTAGTATTTTTTTATTTTTATAAGTATAACTTCAAATTTAGAACTAGTTAATAGCTAAGATTAATAACTAATATCTGAGATTTTACGGATTTCCTATACTATACCTATTTCTATTTGTTACACTATTTCCGTTATGTAAGCCCACTTAGCTCAGAGGTTAGAGCATCGCATTTGTAATGCGAGGGTCATCGGTTCAAATCCGATAGTCGGCTTTTTTTTCTCTATCGATGTTCTACGAACAAGAATCTCTTTTTTTCCGAATTAAATGGAGAATCCAGGATCTTTTATGTTTTTTACCTTACAATTTTGCTAGATACAAAACAATAAAATAAATAATATATATACAAAAAAAAAAGATTTTGATGAAATTCCATTTTTTGGGGTACTTTAGTTGATTTTACTCTGTTTATCCTGTAGTTTAATTCAGTTTTAATTTCGATGTATTCTGTAATGTAAATACAATGAAATTAATTGTGTAAAATGAAATTTCAATAAAATAAAAAAAGGAGTCTTCATGTCCCGTTATCGAGGACCTCGTTTAAAAAAAATACGCCGTCTGGGAGCTTTACCAGGACTCACTAGAAAAACACCTAAATCCGGAAGTAATCTTAAAAAAAAATTCAATTCTGGGAAAAAGGAGCAATATCGTATTCGTCTTCAAGAAAAACAGAAATTGCGTTTTCATTATGGTCTGACAGAACGACAATTACTTAGATATGTACATATCGCTGGAAAAGCAAAAAGGTCAACAGGCCAGGTTTTACTACAATTACTTGAAATGCGTTTGGATAATATCCTTTTTCGATTGGGTATGGCTTCAACCATTCCTGGGGCCCGCCAATTAGTCAACCATAGACATATTTTAGTTAATGGTCGTATAGTCAATATACCAAGTTTTCGTTGCAAACCCCGAGATATTATTACTACGAAAGATAACCAAAGATCAAAAGGTCTGGTTCAAAATTATATTGCTTCATCGGACCCGGGGAAATTGCCAAAGCATTTGGCGATTGACACGTTGGAATATAAAGGACTAGTAAATAAAATCCTAGATAGGAAGTGGGTCGGTCTCAAAATAAATGAGTTGTTAGTTGTAGAATATTACTCTCGTCAGACTTGAACTTAACGAAAAAAGGAAAGGTTCATAGAATTTTCTTCCCCTTCCCCTTTCCCCGAACTAAATCGCCCTAAGACCATTACCATTAATTTGTATTTTCCCATCAACTAGCTAAAATTGATTAACCCTAGGATTAGGATCCTTTTTTCTTTTTTCCTCTATGTGTATTTTACATACCACAGTAATTTGCTATAGAGAATTTCTAATTTCTATTAAATCAAAATAAGATAATATAAGATATTATATTATTGCTGGAAAAAATTGTTATTTGATTTGATACATTGTGATCCTTAACGTTGATGAATTAAGAAAAACGGAAAGAGAGGGATTCGAACCCTCGGTAAACAAAAGTCTACATAGCAGTTCCAATGCTACGCCTTGAACCGCTCGGCCATCTCTCCTACATAACTTATTATGGAAAATAAACTGAGTGAATAGCGAGTTTTCTTATTCCTGCAGTACAGGTACAACCGCAACCACTCGGGGGTTCCATAGTTCTATTGGAAAAATTCCTTTTGATCTAAGTGGAAGGATACAGGATTTTTTACTAGAAATTGCGCTCGCTATAAAATAAAAGTTTTAATTTGGGTTTTCCCGCAACTAAAGAAAAAGAAAATGGAAGAATTCTTCTTATTGCATAATAAAATAAAGAAACCTTAGAATTCCGTTTGCATAAGATACGCTACACCATACTATCGAAATCAAAAATAGGGTATGAGACAATTAATAACTTTGAAAACACGAAATAGTTGATAACATAAGTTGTTGTTCAGAAATAGGAAAGTGGAATGAAATCCAGTCTTAGTCAAATATTTCATATCTCTTCGTGTCCAAGCAGAAGGAAAAGGATACAATTTGAGCTGAGCGGAAAATCCATATCTCTCTTATCCATTTAAAGCATATGGATTTAGAGTAGAGCATATGGATCAATCTATTTATAATTATAAGAATCGAATGTGTTTGTTTTTATGTTATTTTGTGAAGGAATGAAAACAATTCTATATAGAATGGGTTGGGAATTATGCCTAGATCCCGTGGAAATGGAAATTTCATTGATAAGACCTCCTCAATTGTAGCCAATATTTTATTGCGAATAATTCCGACAACCTCAGGAGAAAAAAAGGCATTTACTTATTATAGAGATGGTGCGATTTGACTCTTTTTTTTGCTTTTTTTTAGCCCTACCTATACCTCAGTCTTACGAAAAAGAGAGGGGGGTTGGCATAGAGAGAACCAAATTTGTAAAGCAAACAAACCCACGCTTCGGGAAGGTGAGGCGAACTAACAATTCCTTCCGTCGTGTATCCTCGATTGATGCGGCTTCAGATACTTCAATTGTAGATTTGAGTATTGAGCGAAAGGTTACACCTACAGGATATGGTATGGTATGGATTACAGGCCAATCCTACTCTATTAGTATCCGTAGGCAGCATAGGGGAGAAAAGCACTACACCTAGAAATAGGAATCAACAAGAGAAAAACTTTGTTAGAAATTACCCCTTTCCTGATCGGTATCAGGGCTGGGAAGAATGGTTGGGATAACAAACAACCATCAGGTTTGTACTTTGGATACCCCTATAACCATCAAAGATCGTTGAAGTAGCTAATTCCTCTAAATAGGAGGCGTTGAGAACAAAGAAATTATTGGAGCTATCGTTTTCCTCTAGCATTAATAGAATTCATTGGTGTTAAGAAAAACCTCTTGTGGGAAGGTTGGCTAGAGATTTCTTGGAAAAATACCAGCCCCTTTCGGTTCATAATGAGACGGGACTAATTCTATTTTGATTCTATAGATTATTTCGCTTAGTACTATTATGTACAGAAGGGAGGAGCCGTATGAGATGAAAACCTCATGTACGGTTTTGGAACGGAGATTTTTTGAATAGAATGAACGACCGTAACGGATGTTGGCTCAATCCGAAGGAAATTATGCGGAAGCTTTGCAAAATTATTATGAAGCTACGCGACTAGAAATCGATCCCTATGATCGAAGTTATATACTCTATAACATAGGCCTTATACACACAAGCAATGGAGAGCATACAAAGGCTTTGGAATATTATTTCCGGGCACTAGAACGAAACCCCTTCTTACCGCAAGCTTTTAATAATATGGCCGTGATCTGTCATTACGTGCGACTATCTCCACTATAGAAAGAAAAAAAAAAAAGAGAGGATCAAATTTTCTAGTAAATACTAGAAAAAAAGGGCTTTCTACATAGGGATCGTAAAAACAACGATTTTTCCCTATCAGCTGTAGGAAGGAAGGACACTTCACGAGAATCAAAAAACGAAGAAAGTATGGCCTATACTACTACTCTATGGATAAAGTTTCTCAAATTGATAGAGAAAGCACCGTAAAGATCAATTAGTGAGCGACTGGGTCGATACAACTAAAAAAAACTGCTTACTTATCCCATGATATGGGGCAAAATTTAGGAATCCGCTTATGTAATAGAGCCGATCCACTAAGGGATTAAGCAGCGGTGTAGTATCAGATCCCAAAGATAGTAAGTTCTTTTTTCTTTCTTATGGAAAAAAGTCTTTTTCAAGGATTCTATAGAGATTTCATATATGAAACCGGGATAGTTACCTCTCAGAAAATTTGAACGAAGGCTCTATATCTATCTATGCTTCATTCTTCTGAAGGTGGGAAAAAAGATCAAACTGATTATTGATAAAAATTAGGGTTTGAAACTTAGGTAATTAATTTCTTCTGCTTAACCCAAGAACAAATTGGATCGATTTTTGATAAATCGAATTCAGTTAAGATAGGGGAAATTCAGATAGCAATTTCTGAGCCGTATGAGGTAGGAAACTCTCAAGTACGGTTCTAAGGGAAGGAACTTCCTATTCCGACCGAGGAGAACAGGCCATTCTACAGGGTGATTCGGAAATTGCGGAAGCTTGGTTTGATCAAGCTGCTGAATATTGGAAACAAGCTATAGCGCTTACTCCGGGAAATTATATTGAAGCACAGAACTGGTTGAAGATTACGAAGCGCTTTGAATTTGAATAAGACCATGCTCCTTCTTTTTCATAAAATGGGTGGTTTGGTTGTTGATCCATTAATCAAATAAATTAGGTCGTAAGATCGAATCAAGAATTTCATTATATCCATTTCTTATACCTTCTATTTTATATGATATTTCATAAGAATAAACCATAGGGATAGGGTCTAGAATAGAAGTAATAAAGTGAATAAAAAGAGGGGGCAATCTAAATATTGCTAATATATTAGGACCATCTTATTAATAATTCTAATGAGTTATCTTGGAATTTAGAATCAAATAAAAAACCCTATATTATGCTCAAGGAAAGTAGATATAGATAGGAGCTTATGCCCTCAAAAAAAATACACTAGTTTCTTAAATTAAAAATAAAAAAGATTTTTTTCTTACGTCGAGAAATATTTGTTTTTCAAGATAAACAATGTCCGTTAGGCACCTAATCTTTATGTCATAATAGACCCGAACACTTGCCTCGGATTGACTTCAATATATAATTGCTCCAGTGAATAACTAAAAAAAAAATAGAAGGATGGTAGATAGTAAAGAAAAGAACTAATCACAATATCTATCTTTCAAAATCTATCTTTCAAAATCTATCTTTCAAAATATATATCTTTCAAAGATTCACTAAAAAGACAGTTGGCGGGTCTCTTTGTATGTCTTGTCCGGAAAGAGGAGGACTTAATGATTATTCGTTCGCCGGAACCAGAAGTAAAAATTGTTGTGGATAGGGATCCTGTAAAAACATCTTTTGAGGAATGGGCCAGACCCGGCCATTTCTCAAGAACACTAGCTAAGGGCCCTGATACTACCACTTGGATCTGGAACCTACATGCTGATGCTCACGATTTCGATAGTCATACTGGTGATTTGGAGGAGATTTCTCGAAAAGTCTTTAGTGCTCATTTCGGGCAACTTTCCATTATCTTTCTTTGGTTGAGTGGCATGTACTTTCATGGCGCCCGTTTTTCCAATTATGAAGCATGGCTAAGTGATCCTACTCACATTGGACCCAGTGCTCAGGTAGTTTGGCCTATAGTAGGGCAAGAAATATTGAATGGTGATGTAGGCGGGGGTTTCCGAGGAATCCAAATAACCTCTGGTTTTTTTCAGCTTTGGCGAGCATCTGGAATAACTAGTGAATTACAACTCTATTGTACTGCAATTGGTGCATTGATTTTTGCAGCGTTAATGCTTTTTGCTGGTTGGTTCCATTATCACAAAGCCGCTCCCAAATTGGCCTGGTTCCAAGATGTAGAATCCATGTTGAATCACCACTTAGCGGGATTATTAGGACTTGGGTCTCTTTCTTGGGCGGGGCACCAAATTCATGTATCTTTACCAATTAACCAATTTCTTGACGCTGGGGTGGATCCTAAAGAGATACCACTTCCTCATGAATTTATCTTGAATCGGGACCTTTTGGCTCAACTTTATCCTAGTTTTGCCGAAGGAGCAACCCCTTTTTTCACTTTAAATTGGTCCAAATACGCAGAATTTCTGACTTTTCGCGGAGGACTAGATCCAGTAACCGGTGGTCTCTGGCTGACCGATATTGCGCACCATCATTTAGCTATTGCTATTCTTTTCCTAATCGCAGGTCATATGTATAGGACCAATTGGGGTATTGGCCATGGACTTAAAGATATTTTGGAGGCTCACAAGGGCCCATTTACAGGACAAGGCCATAAGGGTCTTTATGAAATCTTAACAACGTCATGGCATGCTCAATTATCTCTTAACCTAGCTATGCTAGGCTCTACAACCATTGTTGTAGCTCATCATATGTATTCTATGCCTCCCTATCCATACCTAGCTACTGACTATGGTACACAACTTTCCTTGTTCACACACCACATGTGGATTGGCGGATTTCTAATAGTCGGTGCTGCTGCACATGCAGCAATTTTTATGGTAAGAGACTATGATCCAACTACTCGATACAACGATCTATTAGATCGCGTCCTTAGACACCGCGATGCAATCATATCCCACCTTAACTGGGTATGTATATTTCTAGGTTTTCACAGTTTTGGCTTGTACATTCATAATGATACCATGAGTGCTTTAGGCCGTCCACAAGATATGTTTTCGGATACTGCCATACAATTACAACCTATCTTTGCTCAATGGGTACAAAATATCCATGCTACTGCGCCTGGCGTAACAGCTCCTGGTGCAACAACAAGTACTAGCTTAACGTGGGGAGGCGGCGAGTTAGTAGCAGTAGGTGGCAAAGTGGCTTTGTTACCTATTCCATTAGGAACCGCAGATTTTTTAGTCCATCACATTCATGCATTTACCATACATGTGACTGTATTAATACTTTTGAAAGGTGTTTTATTTGCTCGGAGTTCCCGTTTGATACCCGATAAAGCAAATCTAGGTTTTCGCTTTCCTTGCGATGGGCCTGGCCGAGGGGGAACATGTCAAGTATCCGCCTGGGATCATGTTTTCTTAGGTTTATTCTGGATGTACAATGCAATTTCGGTAGTCATTTTCCATTTCAGTTGGAAAATGCAGTCGGATGTTTGGGGTACTATAAGTGATCAAGGGGTGGTAACTCATATTACAGGGGGAAACTTTGCACAGAGTTCCATTACGATTAATGGGTGGCTTCGAGATTTCTTGTGGGCACAGGCATCGCAAGTCATTCAGTCTTATGGTTCTTCATTATCTGCATATGGTCTTTTTTTCTTAGGTGCTCATTTTGTCTGGGCCTTCAGTTTAATGTTTTTATTCAGCGGCCGTGGTTATTGGCAAGAACTCATTGAATCTATCGTTTGGGCTCATAACAAATTAAAAGTTGCTCCTGCTACTCAGCCTAGAGCCTTGAGCATTATACAAGGACGCGCTGTAGGAGTAACCCATTACCTTCTGGGTGGAATTGCCACGACATGGGCATTCTTCTTAGCGAGAATTATTGCAGTAGGATAGTGGCTAGGAGGATTTGAAAGGCATTATGGAATTAAGATTTCCCAGGTTTAGCCAAGGCTTAGCTCAGGACCCCACTACTCGTCGTATTTGGTTTGGTATTGCTACCGCACATGATTTCGAAAGTCATGATGATATTACTGAAGAACGTCTTTATCAGAACATTTTTGCTTCTCACTTTGGGCAATTAGCAATAATCTTTCTATGGACGTCCGGAAATCTGTTTCATGTAGCTTGGCAAGGAAATTTTGAATCATGGATACAGGATCCTTTACACGTAAGACCTATTGCTCATGCGATTTGGGATCCTCATTTTGGTCAACCCGCTGTGGAAGCCTTTACTCGAGGAGGTGCTGCTGGTCCAGTGAATATTGCTTATTCTGGAGTTTATCAGTGGTGGTATACAATAGGATTACGCACCAATGAGGATCTTTATACTGGAGCTCTTTTTCTATTATTTCTTTCTACGCTGTCCTTAATAGCGGGTTGGTTACATCTACAACCCAAATGGAAACCAAGCCTTTCGTGGTTCAAAAACGCGGAATCTCGTCTCAATCATCATTTGTCAGGACTTTTCGGGGTAAGTTCTTTGGCTTGGACAGGACATTTAGTTCATGTTGCTATTCCCGCATCCAGGGGGGAGTACGTTCGATGGAATAATTTCTTAGATGTATTACCCTATCCCCAGGGGTTGGGACCCCTTTTGACGGGTCAATGGAATCTTTATGCCCAAAACCCTGATTCGAGTAATCATTTATTTGGTACCGCTCAAGGAGCGGGAACTGCCATTCTAACTCTTCTTGGGGGATTCCATCCACAAACACAAAGTTTGTGGCTGACCGATATGGCTCACCATCATTTAGCTATTGCATTTATTTTTCTCATTGCCGGTCACATGTATCGAACTAACTTCGGAATTGGGCACAGTATTAAAGATCTTTTAGAAGCGCATACTCCTCCGGGGGGTCGATTAGGGCGTGGGCATAAGGGCCTTTATGACACAATCAACAATTCGATTCATTTTCAGTTAGGTCTTGCTCTAGCTTCTTTAGGGGTTATTACTTCCTTAGTAGCTCAACATATGTACTCTTTACCTCCTTATGCATTCATAGCACAAGACTTTACTACTCAAGCTGCTTTATATACTCATCACCAATATATTGCAGGGTTCATCATGACAGGGGCTTTTGCTCATGGAGCTATTTTTTTCATTAGGGATTACAATCCGGAACAGAATGAGGATAATGTATTGGCAAGAATGTTAGACCATAAAGAAGCTATCATATCTCATTTAAGTTGGGCTAGCCTCTTTCTAGGATTCCATACCTTGGGCCTTTATGTTCATAACGACGTCATGCTTGCTTTTGGTACTCCAGAAAAGCAAATCTTGATCGAACCTATATTTGCCCAATGGATACAATCTGCTCATGGCAAGACGACATATGGGTTCGATATACTCTTATCTTCAACGAATGGCCCCGCTTTCAATGCGGGTCGAAGCCTATGGTTGCCCGGATGGTTGAATGCTGTTAATGAGAATAGTAATTCGCTTTTCTTAACAATAGGACCTGGGGATTTCTTGGTTCATCATGCTATTGCTCTAGGTTTGCATACAACTACATTGATTTTAGTAAAGGGCGCTTTAGATGCACGCGGTTCCAAATTAATGCCAGATAAAAAGGATTTTGGATATAGTTTTCCTTGTGACGGCCCAGGGCGCGGCGGGTACTTGTGATATTTCTGCTTGGGACGCATTTTATTTGGCAGTTTTCTGGATGTTAAATACCATTGGGTGGGTTACTTTTTATTGGCATTGGAAACATATCACATTATGGCAGGGCAACGTTTCACAATTTAATGAATCCTCCACTTATTTGATGGGATGGTTAAGAGATTACCTATGGTTAAACTCTTCACAACTTATCAATGGATATAATCCTTTTGGGATGAATAGTTTATCGGTATGGGCGTGGATGTTCTTATTTGGACATCTTGTTTGGGCTACTGGATTTATGTTCTTAATTTCCTGGCGGGGGTATTGGCAGGAATTAATTGAGACTTTAGCATGGGCTCATGAACGCACACCTTTAGCTAATTTAATTCGCTGGAGAGATAAGCCCGTGGCTCTTTCCATTGTGCAAGCAAGATTGGTTGGATTAGCTCACTTTTCCGTGGGTTATATATTCACTTATGCAGCTTTCTTGATTGCCTCAACATCAGGCAAGTTTGGTTAATTTAGTTTGTTTTTTTGTACTGTATCAGCACCTAGTTCATTACTCTTGATAGAGAGGGAGGATCTGCCTTTTTAGATTTCTTTTTCTATTTATTTTTCCATCTAGGATTAGAACCGTATACTTGGTAATAATAGCAACGACACATTATGGCAAAAAAAAGTTTGATTCAGAGGGAGAAGAAGCGGCAGAAATTAGAACAGAAATATCATTTGATTCGTCAATCTTTAAAAAAAAAGATAAGAAGCAAAGTTTCTCCCTTGAGTTTGAGTGAAAAAACGAAAATGCGAGAAAAATTGCAATCCCTACCGCGTAATAGTGCACCTACACGCCTTCATCGACGTTGTTTTTTGACCGGAAGACCTAGAGCTAACTATCGACATTTTGGGCTATCCGGACACGTACTTCGAGAAATGGTTTATGAATGTTTGTTACCGGGTGCAACAAGATCCAGTTGGTAAGGATAAAATACCCTTTCGTATTTGTATGGATTTCTGGAATTGATAATCATAGAGGAGCCCTCTTTACCATTCTGTATAAATGGACTATTCTATTTGTATAGATATTGGTAGAGGGGCGTATCCAACCCTCTTTTATCCACTAGTTACCCCTCTTTAGTTTAAGAGTATAGAGCAGTTTGGTAGCTCATAAGGCTCATAACCTTGGGGTTGCGGGTTCGATTCCCACTACCGCCTCCATACTCCTTCTTTATGATATATGCATGATATAATATATACATCATGCATTTGTATCTGGATTTTTTGATTTCCTAAAAGAGTTTTGGTCTAACAGTTTTTTCTCGGAAGAAGCAAAAAAATAAAAGAAAGAATAAAATATGAAAGAAAAGCGTCCATTGTCTAATGGATAGGACAGAGGTCTTCTAACCTTTGGTATAGGTTCAAATCCTATTGGACGCAATCTTATTTCTATCTATTCTTTAAATAACTATACTAAACTAAAAACAAAGAAAACTTTTTTGCATGATTCAAATGAAAAAGCTTTCTCAACGATTCCTATTCTACTAACAAGAGTAGACATGCAAAATTTATTTGTTACTGAAGAGAAAACCGTTCCAGCTGTTCCTGAATAGCTTCCTTCAAAAGGATTTCCGCTTGCTCGGTGAATGTCTTGCTAGAAGATATAATTTCTTGGAATTGAGGTTTAGTATCTTTTAGATGTTTACGTAACTCATCCAGAAATTTATTTACCTGTTCAATTTCTAACGAATCAAGATATCCTCTTGTTCCGGTATAAATAGTAGCTATCTGCTCTTCCACTGGGAGAGGATTTGCCTGGGATTGTTTAAGCAATTCCCTTAATCGTCGACCCCTTGCCAATTGATTCTGACTTGTTTTATCGAGAGCAGAGGCGAATTGTGCAAAGGCTTGTAACTCTGCGAATTGCGCTAGTTCCAATTTTGATTTGCCAGCTACTTGTTTCATGGCTTTAATTTGAGCCGCGGATCCTACTCTGGAAACAGAAATACCCACATTAATAGCGGGTCGAATTCCGGCATTGAATAGATCCGCAGATAAGAATATTTGTCCATCTGTAATGGAGATTACATTAGTAGGAATATAGGCGGAAACGTCTCCAGATTGAGTCTCAACTATTGGTAAAGCGGTCATACTTCCTTCGCCTAAAAGAGAATTTAATTTAGCGGCTCTTTCTAAAAGGCGTGAATGCAAATAAAAAACATCCCCTGGATAAGCCTCACGTCCGGGAGGTCTTCTTAATAGAAGGGACATTTGGCGATAAGCTTGTGCCTGTTTGGAGAGATCATCATAAATTATTAAAGTATGCCGTTCGCGGTACATAAAATACTCAGCCAGGGCTGCTCCCGTATAAGGAGCGAGGTATTGTAATGTAGCAGGTGAATCCGCCATTTCAGCTACTACAATAGTGTATTCCATGGCCCCCCTCCTCATGGAAAGTAGTTACTACTTGAGCTACGGAGGATGCTCTTTGACCGATAGCTACATAAACACATATTACACCTTGCCCTTTTTGATTGAGAATTGTATCTGTGGCTACTGCTGTTTTGCCAGTCTGTCTGTCCCCAATAATTAACTCTCGCTGACCGCGCCCTATAGGGATCATCGAATCGATAGCAATAAGCCCTGTTTGAAGAGGTTCGTATACGGAACGCCTGGAAATTATACTTGGAGCAGGAGATTCAATTAAGCGAGATTCGGAAGCTATAATTTCGCCTTTCCCATCAATAGGTTTAGCCAGAGCATTTACAACACGACCCAAGTAAGCCTCACTCACGGGTATCTGAGCAATTCTTC
>NW_028260368.1:9010203-9030203 GCF_056163025.1 Triticum urartu | reverse complement strand
GGTTAAAGCGCCCAACTCATAATTGGTAAATTTGCGGGTTCAATTCCTGCTGGATGCACACGAACGGGAACATTCCATAAGTCTATTGGAACTGGCTCTCTATCCATGGAATCTCATCCATCATCCATACATAACGAATTGGTATGGTATATTCATACCATAACATAAGAACAATAAGAACTCGAATTCTTATCGATACTGGAACTCAGAGCATAGGAGGGAAAGTCGATTTATGGATGGAATCAAATACGCAGTATTTACAGAAAAAAGTCTTCGTTTATTGGGAAAGAATCAATATACTTTTAATGTCGAATCGGGATTCACTAAGACAGAAATAAAGCATTGGGTCGAACTCTTCTTTGGTGTTAAGGTGGTAGCTGTGAATAGCCATCGACTACCTGGAAAAGGTAGAAGAATAGGACCTATTCTGGGCCATACAATGCATTACAGACGTATGATCATTACCCTTCAACCGGGTTATTCTATTCCACTTCTAGATAGAGAAAAAAACTAAAGGAGAATACTTAATAATACGGCGAAACATTTATACAAAACACCTATCCCGAGCACACGCAAGGGAACCGTAGACAGGCAAGTGAAATCCAATCCACGAAATAATTTGATCCATGGACGGCACCGTTGTGGTAAAGGTCGTAATTCCAGAGGAATCATTACCGCAAGGCATAGAGGGGGAGGTCATAAGCGCCTATACCGTAAAATAGATTTTCGACGGAATCAAAAAGACATATCTGGTAGAATCGTAACCATAGAATACGACCCTAATCGAAATGCATACATTTGTCTCATACACTATGGGGATGGTGAGAAGAGATATATTTTACATCCCAGAGGGGCTATAATTGGAGATACTATTGTTTCTGGTACAAAAGTTCCTATATCAATGGGAAATGCCCTACCTTTGAGTGCGGTTTGAACTATTGATTTACGTAATTGGAAGTAACCAATTAGGTTTACGACGAAACCTAGAAATCGATCACTGATCCAATTTGACTACCTCTACGGGATAGACCTCAACAGAAAACTGTTGAGTAACGGCAGCAAGTGATTGAGTTCAGTAGTTCCTCATAGAAAATTATTGGCTCTAGAGATATGGTAATATGGAGAAGACAAAATTGTTTGAAGCACGCACAGAACCGGAAGCGCCCCTTGTTTCAAAGAGAGGAGGACGGGTTATTCACATTTAATTTGATGGTCAGAGGCAAATTGAAAGCTAAGCAGTGGTAATTAAGACCCCCGGGGGAAAATAGGGATGTCTCCTACGTTACCCATAATATGTGGAAGTATCGACGTAATTTCATAGAGTCATTCGATCTGAATGCTACATGAAGAACATAAGCCAGATGACGGAACGCAGAGACCTAGGATGTAGAAGATCAAAACATGAGCGATTCGGCAGATTTGGATTCCTTTCCTATATATCCACTCATGTGGTACTTCATCATATGATTCATATAAGATCCATCTGTCTAGAGATCGTCATATACATCTAGAAAGCCGTATGCTTTGGAAGAAGCTTGTACAGTTTGGGAAGGGGTTTTTTGAGAGAAAAGAAGAATCTACTTCAACCGATATGCCCTTAGGCACGGCCATGCATAACATAGAAATCACACGTGGAAGGGGTGGGCAATTAGCTAGAGCAGCAGGTGCTGTAGCGAAACTCATTGCAAAAGAGGGTAAATCGGCCACTTTAAGATTACCATCTGGGGAGGTCCGTTTAGTATCCCAAAACTGCTTAGCAACAGTCGGACAAGTGGGTAATGTTGGGGTGAACCAAAAAAGTTTGGGTAGAGCCGGATCTAAGTGTTGGCTAGGTAAACGCCCCGTAGTAAGAGGGGTAGTTATGAACCCTGTGGACCACCCCCATGGGGGCGGTGAAGGGAAAGCTCCCATTGGTAGAAAAAAACCCACAACCCCTTGGGGTTATCCTGCGCTTGGAAGAAGAACTAGGAAAAGGAAAAAATATAGCGATAGTTTTATTCTTCGTCGCCGTAA
The DNA here is from genome assembly GCF_056163025.1 of Triticum urartu. Taxonomy (NCBI): domain Eukaryota; kingdom Viridiplantae; phylum Streptophyta; class Magnoliopsida; order Poales; family Poaceae; genus Triticum; species Triticum urartu. Next base: position 9,028,190 of record NW_028260368.1, on the reverse strand, counting down.
GTAAATACGTAACTAGGAATATGGAAAATTGCATTTTTGGAATTTGCAATAATGCGATGGGCGAACGACGGGAATTGAACCCGCGCATGGTGGATTCACAATCCACTGCCTTGATCCACTTGGCTACATCCGCCCCTTATCCAGCTAAAGGATTTTTTTCTTTTTTCCATTGATCATTATTCTATTTATTCTGACCTCCGTACTTCGATCGAGATATTGGACATAGAATGCCACTCTTTAAAAAGGAAAAAAGGAGTAATCAGCTGTGACACGAAAAAAAACGAATCCTTTTGTAGCTCATCATTTATTGGCAAAGATAGAAAAGGTCAATATGAAGGAGGAGAAAGAAACAATAGTAACGTGGTCCCGGGCATCTAGCATTCTACCCACAATGGTTGGCCATACAATCGCGATTCATAATGGAAAGGAACATATACCTATTTACATAACAAATCCTATGGTAGGTCGCAAATTGGGGGAATTCGTGCCTACTCGGCATTTCACGAGTTATGAAAATGCAAGAAAGGATACTAAATCTCGTCGTTAACTGAATTCTGAATAGAAAGATTAAGAAGAAAAAAAGATTCAAAATAAAGACAGAAATACCCAATATCTTGCTAGAACAAGATATTGGGTATTTCTGTCTTCAAAAATTCTTATATGTTAGCAGAAAAACCTTATCCATTAATAGATGGAACTTCAACAGCAGCTAAGTCTAGAGGGAAGTTGTGAGCATTACGTTCGTGCATTACTTCCATACCAAGGTTAGCACGGTTGATGATATCAGCCCAAGTATTAATAACGCGACCTTGACTATCAACTACAGATTGGTTGAAATTGAAACCATTTAGGTTGAAAGCCATAGTACTAATACCTAAAGCAGTGAACCAGATTCCTACTACAGGCCAAGCAGCCAAGAAGAAGTGTAAAGAACGAGAGTTGTTGAAACTAGCATATTGGAAGATTAATCGGCCAAAATAACCATGAGCAGCCACAATATTATAAGTTTCTTCCTCTTGACCAAATTTGTAACCCTCATTAGCGGATTCATTTTCAGTAGTTTCCCTGATCAAACTAGAGGTTACCAAGGAACCATGCATAGCACTGAATAGGGAACCGCCGAATACACCAGCTACACCTAACATGTGGAATGGATGCATAAGGATGTTGTGCTCTGCCTGGAATACAATCATAAAGTTGAAAGTACCAGAGATTCCTAAAGGCATACCATCAGAAAAGCTTCCTTGACCAATAGGGTAAATCAAGAAAACAGCAGTAGCAGCTGCAACAGGAGCTGAATATGCAACAGCAATCCAAGGACGCATACCCAGACGGAAACTAAGTTCCCACTCACGACCCATATAACAAGCTACACCAAGTAAGAAGTGTAGAACAATTAGCTCATAAGGACCACCATTGTATAACCACTCATCAACAGATGCAGCTTCCCAAATTGGGTAAAAGTGCAATCCGATCGCCGCAGAAGTAGGGATAATAGCACCAGAGATAATATTGTTTCCATAAAGTAAAGAACCAGAAACAGGCTCACGAATACCATCAATATCTACTGGAGGGGCAGCGATGAAGGCGATAATAAATACAGAAGTTGCGGTCAATAAGGTAGGGATCATCAAAACACCGAACCATCCGATGTAAAGACGATTTTCAGTGCTAGTTATCCAGTTGCAGAAGCGACCCCACAGGCTTGTACTTTCGCGTCTCTCTAAAATTGCAGTCATGGTAAGATCTTGGTTTATTCAAATTGCAAGGACTCCCAAGCACACGTATTAACTAGAATATAGATAATAGAAGGCTTGTTATTTAACAGTATAACATAGACTATATACCAATGTCAACCAAGTCAGCCCAAAGATTAGCTATCCATATAACTAAATTAACCAAACCAATAATTTTGTATTTGTAAATGAAGTGAGTCAAAGTGAAAAACTTTGATGGGTCTTTTCTATATGGGTTGCCCGGGACTCGAACCCGGAACTAGTCGGATGGAGTAGATAATTCTTCCTTGTTACAATAGAGAAAAATCCCTCCCCAAATCGTGCTTGCATTTTTCATTGCACACGACTTTCCCTATGTAGAAATAGCCAATTTCTATTCCAAAGAGGAAGTTCTACTAATTTTTTTAATTAGTAAGTTGATTCACCTACTCTTTATTATAATAAAAAGAACATTTCAGAATGAAAAATAGAAAAGTTTTTTCTTGATCATTTATCAACCCTTTCCTGTTTCTTAATTTCGTCTAATGATTAATTAAGAGGGTTGACCAGGTCATTGATACGTATAATATCCAAATACCAAATACGCTCAGTGTGTGATCCACAGAAAGAAAAAAGAGTTGTTTTGGTGAACATCAAAGAAAAAACTTGCTCTTCTTCCATAAAAAATTCTTCTAAAAATGCCGAACCCAATCGTTGCATAAAAGTTCGTACCGTGCTTTTATGTTTACGAGCTAAAGTTCTAGCACATGAAAGTCGAAGTATATACTTTAGTCGATACAAAGTCCGTTTTTTCGAAGATCCACTATGATAATGAAAAAGATTTCTACATATCCGACCAAATCGATCAAGAATATCCCAATCTGATAAATCTGTCCAAATGGGTTTACTAATAGGATGCCCCGATCCAGTACAAAATTGAGCTTTTGATAAGTATCCTATGAGGAGAGTAGCGGGGACTATGGTATCGAATTTTTTCATTCGAGTATCTATTAGAAATGAATTCTCCAGCATTTGATTCCTTACTAACAAAGAACTTTTTTGTACACTTGAAAGGTACCCCATAAAATCGAAGCAAGAGTTTGCTAATTGGTTTATATGGATTCTTCGCGGCTGAGTCCAAAAACAGAAATAATATTGCCAGAAATTGATAAGGTAGCATTTCCATTTCTTCTTCAAAAAAAAAGTGCCTTTTGATGCAAGAATTGCCTTTCCTTGATATCGAACATAATGCATAAGAGGATCCATAAAGAACCATAGGGTTTTCCGAGAAAAACCAGGGTACATTATCCCAAAATGTTCCATCTTCCTAGAAAAGTGGATTCGTTCCAGAAAAGTTCCAGAAGATGCTAATGGTAAGCAAGAAGATTGTTTACGAAGAAACAACAAAAAAAATTCATATTCTGATACATAAGAGTTATATAGGAATTGAAATAGTCTTTTATTTTCTTTTTGAAAAAAAAAAATGGATTTCATTGAAGTAATAAAACTATTCCAATTCGAATAATAGTTGAGAAAGAATCGCAATAAATGCAAAGATGGAACATCTTGGATACGGTATTGAAGGAGTTGAACCAGGATTTCCAAATGGATAGGATAGGGTATTTCTATATGTGATAGATAATCCAAATGCAAAAATTTGTCTTCTAAAAAGGGAAATATTGAATGAATAGAGCGTAAATTCTGAAACTTTGGTATTTCTTTTTCTTTCAGACAAAAAAATTCCCGTAGCGAGAATGGGATTTCCACAACGATCGCAAACCCTTCAGATAGAATCTGAGAATAAAACTCAGAATAAAAATAATTTTTGTAATCCAATAATCGATCTTGGTTAGGATGATTAACCGAGTTATCCAAAAAATTCTGCTGATACATTCGAATAATTAAACGTTTCACAAGTAGTGAACTAAATTTCTTGTTATTACAACTAACAACTATTTCCACAGGTTCAGAACCATTTAATCCATAATGGTGGGCAAATGCATAAATATATTCCTGAAAGAGAAGTGGGTAGACAAAGTATTGTTGACGAGATTTATGTTTTTCTGAATACCCTTCGAATTTTTCCATTTGTATTTCTACTTGAATCAGAGAGAAGAAGCATTTCTCGGTTTATCGAATGATGATACATAGTGCAATATGGTCAGAACAGGGTGTTGCATTTTTAATACAAACCCTGGAAAGAAAGGGAGTCTAATCCACAGATCTTTTTCTGCTCCTTTTCTACCCAATTAGTTTATGTTTGTTCTAATTAAAAAAAAAGAACAGAACAAGTTTTTTATTTTTGCAGGCCAATCGCTCTTTTGACTTTGGAATACAGCCTCTTTATCAATATACTGCTTCTTTTACACATTCAATCCATAACATCCCTTATTCAATCCATAATCAAGAATAATTAGGATTTCTAAAAAAAAAAAGAAAAAATAAAGGGTCCACTCATAGGAAAACCCAACCTTTCCCCGCATCCGGCACTAATCTATTTTTAACGTCTAATTAGAGCGGGGAATCATTCCAATTAGGAAGTTCAGCTCGTTGCTTTTTATTTTACCAGAATTGGAGCCAGGCTCTATCCATTTATTCATTAGACCCAGAAAATCGTAATTTTGGATTCCATTCAAAAAAGATTGATTTTATTACGACATGCTATTTTTTCCATTCATTACCTTTGAGGATCAGTCGTGGTCTTCTAGACTCTACCAAGAGTCTGGACGAATTTGTTGTTTCATCCAAATGTGTAAAAGATCATAGTCGCACTTAAAAGCCGAGTACTCTACCATTGAGTTAGCAACCCAGATAAAAAAAGGATCTTAGATACGATCGAAATCCAAAAATCAATGGAATTACACCGCGCGCTTCTGTCAAAACATTGAACTAGCAAGACATCAAAAGATTTTTTTTATCGACCATGAAAAACACTCAAATGCCAAAACGAACAGGTCCGGTGAAATTCCACTAAAGTAAAGTTAAAAAAAGAGCGACCCTAATCACGATGGCCAAATTCTCCTTATTTTTAGCGATTTTTATTAACAAAAAATATATATTATAAAAAATATATATTATATTGTATGAGAATACATGCAAGAGGAACACCCTTATCATTTGAGCGAAGTGTAGGCGGAAAAATTGAATATGGAGTGAGGATAAAGAGACCCATCTATCTACAAATTCTATTTGTTCAATAGACCTTTGTCAATGGAAATACAATGGTAAGAAAACAAATTAGATAGAAAAAGTAAATAAAATAGGGGCTTATGTTGGATTGGCACGATATAATATAAATCCAAATAGGATTAAAAAAGAGGTAAATTGTGTCTAAATAATTAGACAACTAGGAATACTAATAATCTTCTCCTATCCTATTTTTTGATTCATTTAGTTCTTCAATTAACTCAAAGTTCTTTCTTTTTCTTTAAAGAATTCTGCCTTCCTTAAAATATCATAAACAGTTCTTGTTGGTTGAGCACCCTTTTCAAGGAAATAGAGAATAGCTGGAACATTTAAACAAGTTTGATTCTTTATCGGATCATAAAAACCTACTTTTTGAAGATCTCTTCCTTCTCTTCGAGATCGAACATCAATTGCAACGATTCGATAGACAGCTTATTGGGATAGATGTAGATAAACAACGCCCCCCCCTAGAAACGTATATGAGGTTTTCTCCTCATACGGCTCGAGAAAATGATTCGAATTTCTGTCGATAATAATAGAAATTAGACTATGACGTGCATTAATTTCCTTACAGAAAAAACAAATTTCATTTATACTCATGACTCAAGTGGGCTAATTTTGCCTGACAAACTTCGAAGGCAAAATCCTTCCAAAATTTTTGAGTCGTCTTTAAACTCTTTTCTTTGTCTCATTTCGAACGAATTGACTTTTATTCCTTATTCTAATCCAACTCTGTTGTTGAGACAATTGAAAATTGTGTTTACTTGTTCTGGAATCCTTTATCTTTGATTTGTGAAATCCTTGGGTTTAGACATTACTTCGGGAATTCCTATTTTTTTCTTTCAAAAGAGTAGCAACATACCCTTTTTTCTTATTTCCTTCGATAAAGCATTTATCTCTTCTATAGAAATCTAATAAGAGGGATTGATTCTGATATACTTTTATTGGACTTTCTTCTTATTTTAACCTTTCGATTTATTTCTATATTAAGGATAGACTGACAAAGTTGGCCTAATTTATTAGTTTTCACTAACCCTAGATTCTTTCCCTTGATAAAAAAAATTCTGTCCTCTCGAGCTCCATCGTGTACTATGTTACTTAAACCCAGCGCAAATTTGGTTCGGAACGAATAGAACAGGCTATGTCGAGCCAAGAGCATTTTCATTACTATGGAAAATGATGGATAGCAAAATCCACAATCGATCATGTCCTTCAAGTCGCACGTTGCTTTCTACCACATCGTTTTAAACGAAGTTTTACCATAACAAACATTCCTCTTTTCATTGCAAAGTGGTATAGAGAATTGATCCAATATGGATGGAATCATGAATAGTCATTGGTTTAGTTTTTTTATACTAATTAAAACTTGCTATCTATGGAGCAATATGGATAAAAGAAAGTAAGTATTTATCCGGGAAGCCTCCGCCAAGATCCAATTTATTTAAACCCATATTAAAATTCTATCATATGAATGAAACATAGTTTGAAAAAGACGACTAAACAAGTTTGCTTAAAACTTATTTATTCTTAAATTTCCACCCTCAACGGATGGCTCGAGATGATCAATCTTGAAGTGAGAAAAGAAGGATTGACTCTTCCTCAATAAATAAACTATCAACCTCCAAAAAAGTTTAATTAATTTAATTACTAGAATTAGAATTCTAGTAGTAATATATTTTTTCAGTACCAAAAACAATTAACTATAATAACTAAATAAACTATTCCAATGAAAAGATTGAAAGTTTTTGGTAGTTATAGAATTCTCGTACTTCTTCAACTCGAATACCAAAAGGAAGAAAAAAATATGACTAAGTGATTTTATAGTAGAGGCATATCCTGAATGTGCTTGATAGATCCCATTTTTTCATGAAAATAAAGATAGTCAATTTGACTGGACTTAAGACTTTATTATGTTTTCTGAGAAAGAATAAGATATCATTATTCTCTTTAATAAACTTTTGTCTCGTACGGAATACTATATGATTTCACCGTTTGTTTCATCAGAAACAATCTGGGACGGAAGGATTCGAACCTCCGAGTAACGGGACCAAAACCCGCTGCCTTACCACTTGGCCACGCCCCATTTCGGGTTTTATGCGACACTAATAAACACTAGTATGTTTATTTGTTATTCGTCAATACCATTTCAATTACATAAAAAAGGAGGGATATTCTCTTGCTAGTATTCTACACATGCGGATAATATAGAATCAAAAAAATGCATTGATCATTACATGGAATTCTATTAAGATATTATATGAAAGTCGAATTTATTCCACTCTCATTTGAGAGTGCGAATACAAGGAGGTATTTTGTGTTTGGGAAAGTCCGAAGAAAAAAGATTTTGAATCTGCCTTTTCCTTCTTTCCCTTAAAAAAATAACTCAAGAAAAATCCAATTATTTACTCTACAAGAATGAAATGCTTGTTATGCCTAATATACTTAGTTTAACCTGTATCTGTTTTAATTCTGTTCTTTATCCTACTAGTTTTTTCTTTGCCAAATTACCCGAAGCTTATGCTATTTTCAATCCAATCGTGGATATTATGCCTGTTATACCTCTATTCTTTTTTCTATTAGCCTTTGTTTGGCAAGCTGCTGTAAGTTTTCGATGAAATCTTTAGTACTCTGTATGCCAAATTGAATGATGTGTTCATTCCAAAAAAATTTTAAAATGGGTAAAAGCCGAGAAGTTTTATATTTTTATATTATGAACCTTCGATTCTAAAATTTAAATTCTTCTACATTGAATGGGTAGCTACAGCAATAAATTTGGATCAGCCTTTCTACTCCCCTGCACCTAGGTTGAGCAGGTACCTAAAGGTACCTACACAATACCTAACCACCTAACCCTATTTTTGCTATTGATAAGAGTGCTTATTATAAAAGAATTCTTGCAATTTTTTTCAAGAATTCTTTTTTGCATTTTTAGGTATAAAAAAAAAACCATCCTAGTGGATCCGTGTGGTAAGGAAAAACTGGTAATCTATTCCTTAAAAAAAAATCTTGGAGATTATGTAATGCTTACTCTCAAACTTTTTGTTTATACAGTAGTGATATTCTTTGTTTCACTCTTTATCTTTGGATTCTTATCTAATGACCCAGGACGGAATCCTGGACGCGAGGAGTAAAAATTCAGTTTTTTTTTTTCTTATTGGATTTGTTTCGTACATTTATCTATGAGAAAATCCGGGGGTCAGAATTCTTTCCAATTCGAAAGTCCCAAATGATCCAAGGGAGCGGAAAGAGAGGGATTCGAACCCTCGGTACAAAAAAATTGTACAACGGATTAGCAATCCGCCGCTTTAGTCCACTCAGCCATCTCTCCACGTTCCAAAGCGAAAGGTTTCCGTGATATGATATAGGCAAGAAATAAGAAATAACGGTTGCAAAAAACCCCTTTTTTTTCTTTCAAAAGTCTATAAAAATTATATTGCCAATTCCATTTTAATTATATTCTTTTTTCTTAATGTTAATAAAAAAAGAAGAAAATTCTTGTTTTTTCTTTCTAAAAATCGATATTGGCCGAGAGACAATCAAATAGATTTTCTCTTTAGCGGGCATTTCCATATAGGACTTGTTATAATTATAATAAAACAAGCAGGTTATATAAAAAAAACGCTTTTTTTGTCGATTATTTATCAAGAAAGCAAAAAGGGTTCTTATCAAATCCACCATAAAATTGGAAAGAAGCATAAAGTAAGTAGACCTGACTCCTTTAATGATGCCTCTATCCGCTATTCTGATATATAAATTCGATGTAGATGAAATTGTATAAGCGAATTTTTTTTATTTCCTTAGACTTAGACCGCGCAAGACAAGAATTTTTCGCTATTTACGATTTCATATTCTTGTTACTAGATGTTCTATAGGAATAAGAAGAAATCGCAACTCCTTTGCGCTACACATAAAATTGGATTTCGAAGGTCCATTTTTTTTTTTCAGAATCCTCTATTATTTTAGTTCTTCCACCCATGCAATAGAGAGGGAATGGGAAAAGAAGGGTTACTTTTATTTGCATTTTTCCCTTAAAAGATAGACTTTGAAATAGGAGTCTTGGAATAATGCTGAATTCAAAGGTTTATTTCTTTCTATAGTATAAGAAAAACAATTTATTTCTATTTCTATAGTATAAGAAAAACAAATAAATAGTATAAGAAAAACAAATCGAATCAAATTCATGGATTTACCACGACCTCGGTTGTGACTGTGACTCCATAGATAAAAATGGGAAATTTCTCTCTTCGAGACCATTGAAAAAGGGCATTGAACGAGAAAGAAATCGTCCACAGATAATAAAACTATCATATGCCTTGGAAAGTGATATGAGGTGCTCGGAAATGGTTGAAGTAATTGAATAGGAGGATCACTATGACTATAGCCCTTGGTAGAATTCCTAAAGAAGAAAATGATCTATTTGATACTATGGATGACTGGTTACGAAGGGACCGTTTCGTTTTTGTAGGATGGTCTGGCCTATTGCTCTTTCCTTGTGCTTATTTCGCTTTAGGGGGTTGGTTTACAGGGACAACTTTTGTAACTTCTTGGTATACCCATGGATTGGCTAGTTCCTATTTGGAAGGTTGTAATTTCTTAACCGCAGCAGTTTCTACCCCTGCCAATAGTTTAGCACACTCTTTGTTGCTACTATGGGGGCCCGAAGCACAAGGAGATTTTACTCGTTGGTGTCAATTAGGCGGTCTATGGACTTTTGTAGCTCTCCACGGGGCTTTTGCACTAATAGGTTTCATGTTACGCCAATTTGAACTTGCTCGGTCTGTTCAATTGCGGCCTTATAATGCAATCTCATTCTCTGGTCCAATTGCTGTTTTTGTTTCTGTATTCCTTATTTATCCACTGGGGCAATCTGGTTGGTTCTTTGCGCCGAGTTTTGGCGTAGCAGCGATATTTCGATTCATCCTTTTCTTCCAAGGATTTCATAATTGGACGTTGAACCCATTTCATATGATGGGAGTTGCCGGAGTATTAGGTGCGGCTCTGCTATGCGCTATTCATGGAGCGACCGTAGAAAACACTCTATTTGAGGACGGTGATGGTGCAAATACCTTCCGTGCTTTTAACCCAACTCAAGCTGAAGAAACTTATTCAATGGTCACTGCTAACCGCTTTTGGTCCCAAATCTTTGGTGTTGCTTTTTCCAATAAACGTTGGTTACATTTCTTTATGCTATTTGTACCCGTCACCGGTTTATGGATGAGTGCTATTGGCGTAGTTGGCTTGGCTCTGAACTTACGTGCCTATGACTTTGTTTCCCAGGAAATCCGTGCAGCGGAAGATCCTGAATTTGAGACTTTCTACACCAAAAATATTCTTTTAAACGAGGGTATTCGTGCGTGGATGGCAGCTCAGGATCAGCCTCATGAAAATCTTATATTCCCTGAGGAGGTTCTACCACGTGGAAACGCTCTTTAATGGAACTTTCGTTTTAGCTGGTCGTGACCAAGAAACCACCGGCTTTGCTTGGTGGGCTGGGAATGCCAGACTTATCAATTTGTCCGGTAAACTGCTTGGAGCTCATGTAGCTCATGCCGGATTAATCGTATTCTGGGCCGGAGCAATGAACCTATTTGAAGTGGCCCATTTCGTACCAGAAAAGCCCATGTATGAACAAGGGTTGATTTTACTTCCACACTTAGCTACTCTAGGTTGGGGAGTAGGGCCAGGGGGGGAAGTTCTAGATACTTTTCCGTACTTTGTATCTGGCGTACTTCACCTAATTTCCTCCGCAGTCTTAGGCTTCGGTGGCATTTATCACGCGCTTCTGGGACCCGAGACTCTTGAGGAATCTTTTCCATTCTTTGGTTATGTCTGGAAAGATAGAAATAAAATGACTACAATTTTGGGTATTCACTTAATTTTGTTAGGTCTAGGTGCTTTTCTTCTAGTACTCAAGGCTCTTTATTTTGGCGGTGTATATGATACCTGGGCCCCTGGGGGGGGAGATGTAAGAAAAATTACCAATTTGACCCTTAGTCCCAGTGTTATATTTGGTTATTTACTAAAATCTCCTTTTGGTGGAGAAGGGTGGATTGTTAGTGTAGATGATTTAGAAGATATAATTGGTGGGCATGTATGGTTGGGTTTTATTTGTGTATTTGGCGGAATTTGGCATATTTTAACCAAACCCTTCGCATGGGCTCGCCGTGCATTTGTATGGTCTGGAGAAGCTTACTTGTCTTATAGTTTAGCTGCTTTATCTGTCTTTGGTTTTATCGCTTGTTGTTTTGTATGGTTCAATAATACAGCTTATCCGAGTGAGTTTTATGGACCCACCGGGCCAGAAGCTTCTCAAGCTCAAGCATTTACTTTTCTAGTTAGAGACCAGCGTCTTGGAGCTAATGTGGGATCCGCTCAAGGACCCACAGGTTTAGGTAAATATCTAATGCGTTCCCCAACTGGGGAGGTTATCTTTGGAGGGGAAACTATGCGTTTTTGGGACCTTCGTGCTCCATGGTTAGAACCTCTAAGGGGCCCCAACGGTTTGGACTTGAGTAGGTTGAAAAAAGACATACAACCTTGGCAAGAACGACGCTCAGCAGAATATATGACCCACGCTCCTTTAGGCTCTTTAAATTCCGTGGGTGGCGTAGCTACCGAGATCAATGCAGTTAATTATGTCTCTCCTAGAAGTTGGTTATCAACTTCTCATTTTGTTCTAGGATTCTTCTTTTTTGTGGGCCATTTATGGCATGCAGGAAGAGCCCGAGCTGCTGCAGCAGGTTTTGAAAAGGGAATCGATCGTGATTTGGAACCTGTTCTTTACATGAACCCTCTTAACTAAGATTTTCTTATTTATACCTGTTCTACTTTTTTTCTGTTCTGGCTCGGTTATTCCATCTAGCCGAGCCATTCATTCCTTTTTATGAAAGAAAGATAAGGGACAGAAAAAAAAAATAAATAAAAATGAAAGAAACAAACGTATTCAATAAGCAAAAGGAGAGAGAGGGATTCGAACCCTCGATAGTTCCTAGAACTATACCGGTTTTCAAGACCGGAGCTATCAACCACTCAGCCATCTCTCCACAGCCTAATCCTTATTTTACTCCTACAAATAGAACATAGCCATATAAAAAATAAAAAGATTTATTAGCCTCTAGAAAGATATCAGATACAAGTTCCTTTTCGATATATCTCTGTATACTGTATACACGGATACAGGATCCGCTATACCCGCTTGTGAAATAAAGAGTAAATAATCTCTTCTCACCCCCATATCCAAATAAAAAAGCGGTTTAAGTAATAAATTTGAATTAAAGAGAAGAATCAATGGATTCATGATTAAACCCCTCCTACTTCTTGTATTTTTTTACAATTTTGGTTTAAGTGAGGGATCAAATATGTAGTCAACTTTATTTGATGGTAGCTTGGAGGATTAGAAATATGACTATTGCTTTCCAATTAGCTGTTTTTGCATTAATTGCGACTTCCTCAGTCTTAGTAATTAGTGTACCCCTTGTATTTGCTTCTCCTGATGGTTGGTCAAATAATAAAAATGTTGTATTTTCCGGTACATCATTATGGATTGGACTAGTCTTTCTCGTAGCTATTCTGAATTCTCTCATTTCTTAAATGAAATTTGGTTAATATTTATTAACCCCATAAAAAAGAAATAATAAAGGCCATTTCTTCTAAAAAATTAGAATAGTGAGACGTATTAAAACGCAATTTGCGTTCCGAATTGCTAGCTCTTCTCTTTCAGTATTATGAAATTCCATTCCCATTAGAATATTCATTGACAGATAATAAAAAAAGGAAAACTCTAATATAATAGAAAATGAAATGAAACGGTCGACCCAGACATAGAAGGTCGACCCAGGCGGATATACGCTATAAAATATATACCGTAGCGAGCGTAGTTCAATGGTAAAATATCTCCTTGCCAAGGAGAAGATACGGGTTCGATTCCCGCCGCTCGCCCGCTTAATTTATCAAAGTACTATGATAAAAAGTTTAGTCTAGTTAACTGTTTAACTACTTATATTAAATTAAGTATTAATTAGGTGTTAGTCTAGTGCCGTATCCCTTACTATCTTACCCTTCCTTTGCATCCCACTCAAAAAAAGAGGGCGCTCCAGAGGCAGAAATAGAACTCGCCAACAGAGCTCCAAAAATTGGGTATTAACTGAGACAAACAACGGGCAAACTTTTTTTAAAGGGAAGGGAGAGGTAGACTGTCCCTTTCGTTTCATTTTTATTTTCTGCAGGGTAGGGAGAGGCCTTGCGCCTTCTTTTTTTGAAGGCAAGTGACTTCGCAAACTGCTCAATTTTGCCCTCTAGGGCCGGGAACTAATGAATAAAAAAGGGTTGGATACGCCCCTCTACCATACATATCTAGAGAAATAGAATAGTCCTTTTATACAGACTGCTAAGTGCGGAGACGGGAATCGAACCCGTGACCTCAAGGTTATGAGCCTCGTGAGCTACCAAACTGCTCTACTCCGCTCTGGAGTACCAGAAACTGGTGGACAAAAAAGGCTTGAATACAAGCCTCTAACATGTCTAGACAAATAGAATACTCCTTTTATACAGAATGGAGCGGGTAGCGGGAATCGAACCCGCATCGTTAGCTTGGAAGGCTAGGGGTTATAGTCGACGTTGGTTGATTATTTTTAACGTCTCTAATTCAAAACCGAACATGAAATTTTGATTTCATTCGGCTCCTTTATGGATATTCTCACCACTTAACATCTATGTCAGCTTTTCTATTTGAATGGAACCAAAGCTCTCCGCTTTCTAGATGATCCTTATAGAGTAGGAGATAGAAATTCTATCTAAATTCATCTAATCTACTTACTTCGTTCCCTAATTTCATTCAAGAGATCCTGAGGAAAAGAATTGGGTTTCCACCGAGCTGAAACAATATGCGGATGGTTCTAGTAAACCAAAACTATCGTTTTTTAGCTATTTGGCTTCCTTATTCCTTATTTTAAGAAGATTTAGTTACGATTGGAAATCAACTTTTTTGTATCTTCATCCATAGATCCTTTACTCATATTTTCAAAATTGGAATACTTAATCCAATGCAAAATTATGCTTCGCGACTCTGTACTCATAATCCTATTTTTATTTTGGATGCAATTTAAATTAGTCTTTGGATACAAATCGCCAGAATGTATATTCTTCCTCAATATGCTATTGAGAGGAAAAGGATTTAATCCTTTATAAGAACTAAAGTTTTCATCGGAATATAAAAATAAAAAACTTAAGGATGCCTTAAGTATATCATTTCAAATTCAGTTATTAATAGAACGAATCACACTTTTACCACTAAACTATACCCGCTACATTGTAGATTATGGTATAAATGGTACCCTTTGTCAAGGATAGCCATTTGACAAGAAGGCTAATTCCCCCTTATTGAATCAGATGGAGAAGGTTCATGACACTGAGCCGTTGGTACTTCTACTTCGATCGCTCGCCTTTACTTTAGGATTTAGATAGCCCCTCTGGTCTGTAAAAAAAATCTTTTCTTACCATGCTAATAGCGCCTGAACCAAATGTATTTATTTTGATTAGGATCCTATTCTACGGTTACGACTACAATAATAATTATTTACTTTGCAAGGACGTAAGTGTGTCAGACTGCTAAATTGTTTTATTATTCCTACAATATAAACTAGGGGATATAGGGGGTAACACTGTCCCTATAAATTCCTTTTTTCCTTTTCTTTTTTGTCCAGAATTGAACAAAAAAGAAATTATGGAAGATGTTTTCTTCCCCCATTAAGTCCGAGCCATAGAGTAAGAGTGAGATGAGTTTTCCAAATTCATCATAGACTTTCCCTATGGCTTGATAGAAGTAAGCAGCAAAGAGTCGTAACTTAAAGAAAAAAACGGACAGGGCCGACAGATTTACCTGATGTAAAGAAGATCCTAAAAGTCTCTGATTAGTCGACTCTCTCCATTTAACACTTTCCTCTCTCTCCTTTTTTCCACTGACTCAATTCTAGTTTATTAGATTCTTGTTTAAAAGAATGCAAAAAGTTCAATAGAACTAAGAACACATAAAAAATAGCATAGAGGATCAAGGCCATTACCAAAAGTTCCTCCCAAGGATCCTATATCCTATTGGGTATCTGTTCCCCGCCTTTTCCCGCTAGGATCGGAAATCTTATATTTTCCATATCCATATACCGTTGAATCCTTGGGGTTCCAGAATCCGCCTATTTTACTAGTCTTCGGAAACGGAAAACCCTGAACCAAGAAGAGTTGGATATGTTATGTAGGGTATGTTTTTTTTTATTAATTTTATTTTGAGCTCTCAAGATATCGATATATACATATACAATCTCTACATAATGTCTCTCTCTCTATCTCTATATATTATATATATAATATGTACATTATGCAGTAGACCCATAATGGGAAATCCAAGTGGCTAATTTTTGAATTAAATAAAAAGCCCTTTTAACTCAGTGGTAGAGTAATGCCATGGTAAGGCATAAGTCATCGGTTCAAATCCGATAAAGGGCTTTTTAAATTAGTGGTAGAGTAATCTCGTGCTAAGACGTAAGTCGTTGGTTCGAATCTGATAGAGTACTTTTCTACTAAATTGATTCACTTTTTTTCTTTGTTTTTGAAACTTTCTCTATATTTTTAGAGAATTTTATGACTTAGTGCGGGATGGATGCATTTTTGGTATGAACACTAAATGAAGCACGGAGAATTAATCTATAACGATCAACTAAAAAAAATCCTAGATGAAAACATAACAGAAAAGTTGGAAAAACTCTTTGCTTTGGATCTATTTATACTTTTCGAGTATATTGACAATTCCAAAAAACTGCTCATACTATGATTATAGTATAATCACGAGCGGTTGTATATGGCCCTATCGTCTAGTGATGCCCCTATCGTCTAGTGGTTCAGGACATCTCTCTTTCAAGGAGGCAGCGGGGATTCGACTTCCCCTGGGGGTAGGGAGTATTATGAAAGGAGGTTAATCATAGATTAGCAAAAACCCTAGAATAAATTCTTCCTGGGTCGATGCCCGAGTGGTTAATGGGGACGGACTGTAAATTCGTTGACAATGTCTACGCTGGTTCAAATCCAGCTCGGCCCAAACCAAAAATCTAGGGCT
The DNA here is from genome assembly GCF_056163025.1 of Triticum urartu. Classification (NCBI taxonomy): domain Eukaryota; kingdom Viridiplantae; phylum Streptophyta; class Magnoliopsida; order Poales; family Poaceae; genus Triticum; species Triticum urartu. Next base: position 9,012,188 of record NW_028260368.1, on the reverse strand, counting down.
TCGTGAGTATGAACTAAATCCTTTTGTTTTTCTTCCATAAAATAAAATGTCTGATCTATAGAAATAAAAGATAAAGAAAAAAGGGAAATTTTTTTTTCTAATCCATATCTCTCTCATTCCTTTCTTACAAACAAAAGAGTTTTTCTTATTGAAGGCTGGATTATTATCCATTTTTAGTGATAAAAAATCACGACATACTAGTTATGTCACTCTCACTATACCCACGTATAATATAATATGTGGGTATGTAGTATATGATTCGTCTATTTCTTAGAGTACGAAAGACGAATCGAATCTTCTTATGGTTCTATTTAAGAATGGGTATGCCATACACCCCGCGGGGATTGTAGTTCAATTGGTCAGAGCACCGCCCTGTCAAGGCGGAAGCTGCGGGTTCGAGCCCCGTCAGTCCCGAACTAGGGTTCAATGAATGGAGAAATTGATATTTCCTTTTTCCATGAAAAAAAGGGGCAGGGAGCAAGATCAAATACCCACAGGGCACCCTTACTTCACTTTTTTATTTTGCATCTCTCATTAAAGAGGGAGGGAGGGCATATAGGAATTTTTTTTTCACTACTCCCAATCGATAAAGAAAGACACACATACGATATGTGGATTAGTAGAATTTAGGATATTATATTACTCTATCTTTCTTTATGATGATACCATCCTCATCTTAATTTCCTATTCCACTCTTATGGAATAGAGTACCGGTATTTTACCGGAATCCATACATAAATCGTATTCCCTTTTTATTTCAGACCTCTTTTCCCCATCTCACTTCTACTGCTTATTTGGATGTCTATGTGACCCATAGAAAGTGAAAGTTGGTCATATAATACATACATAATTGTATGTATAACTATAAGAAAAAGGAAGGGAAATTGTATAAGATTAAGAAAGTATAAGATTAAGAAAGCTCGTGGGTTAGAGATATAGAAAAGAAAAAGTAGAAAAGGATTAAAAAAGAGGGAATTCCTAATCCAATCAAAAAACCCATTTTGGTCTTAGTGTGGATAGAGGATCTTCCTATGTTATACTATATAACTCTCATCCGTGAAATATAACTCTCATCCATGAATTGATTTGATAGATCCGATATTCATAATATTGAATTGATTCAGTATTATCAGAATGCAAGCCCTACCCTTGAATTTACAAGATACCCCTTTTTCCTCTCCATGGGATTACATCCCGAGTTATTGTGAAAATAAAAAATAAAGAGGTTATGGAAGTCAATATTCTCGCATTTATTGCTACTGCACTGTTCATTCTAGTTCCTACTTCTTTTTTACTTATTATTTATGTAAAAACAGTCAGCCAAAATAATTAATTGGAATTCCAATTAATCATTGAAGAAATTAAAAAGGGATTAAATAAAAAAAATCCAAGTCTTAAATGAAAGGATCTGGTTGGAATCTTAAAGTGTGGTAGAAAGAACTACATATAGTTTTTTCTACGACACTTTAGATTCTTTCTATTATATTATCTTTGAATCTACATAGAATAGATTAGTAGATTGAAATAGTTAAGTAGTCTAATTCAATTTCTTTTTTCATTGCATCCACTTAATTTCAATCAGGTCAAAATAAAAAAATCTAAGACAATTCTTGACCAAAGAATCCATGGAAGGAAAGAAAAATAATATGAAGAATAGACTATAGTAAAAAGTAAAAGGAAATGGAAAATGTGTGATATGCCGTGAATAGTTCCGTGGAAGAAAGTCTAATTTTCTTATGTATAGAACTTTTTTTAACCATTCGTCATTTCTAGTAGAAATTCTGAATTGGTATAATGGCTCTTTCTTACATTACAACTTACAATACAAGAGTTTCTTACAGGAGTGAAACAAAACTAAAGAAAAAGATTAAAGAATAACGTTTGACAAAATGATTAATGCAAAATGATCCATTAAAGAAAAGAATTGATACAACAATTTGATTACTTAATCAATTAGTAGTATCCCTAGAGTCCACTCCTTCCCC
>NW_028260368.1:9006425-9009703 GCF_056163025.1 Triticum urartu | reverse complement strand
GCTAGAATAAGAAAAAGCGCTTCCGAATTGATCTCATCCTTTATAATATAATGAAAATTTTTCTTTGTTCAGTAATAACTTAATCTTGGAATAAAACACTTGTTACTTGTTATAGGAATTCAATTAATAAATGGAAAGAGTTGGGTATTAGTTCATGAGCAATTCTGCATGAATATGGATAGAGGAAGGAAATAATGAAAATTTTTTCTAGTGCACTCCATATCTTTTTTACTATTCTTCTTTCCCCAGGGAGGGGGTATTTAAAAAGAAAAAATGGATAAAGGGTTAATTCGTTCTTGATAGCCATTTCCTTAACAAGTGAATGGGAACATACTCTGGATCGGAATCCGAAGAAAGTACTACTTGATAATTTCTACAAATTGCAAGTCCTTATTATGATTCCTTTTATGGGCAAAAATCTCTAATGTTTTAGATTTTCCATTACTAATCCTTTATGTACTTTAGTGTTCCTAACCCTTCACTAACTTTTGGTGGATTCTTCTTATGGATTATTAAGTTATAGTAATAACTAGGAGTATTCTAGTAATGGAATTCCATATCGTGAATCCTTTATTCTTGGCCGCTTCAAGATATGATGACTAATTAAAAAATATCAACCTTGGGATAAAGAGTTTACACTGCTTATGTTTACTTCCACTTTTTTCTTGTACGTAGGAAATGAGATTTTTTCTTTTTACTACAAATTTATAAGCTGTTTTGTTTCACTCATATAGCTATCTAGTTTAACTTACCAACCCAAATACTAAATAAGAAAAGGAATATAAATAGTTAATGGATTTTATAGGAAAAAGATCTATTTTAACGAATCACACGTAGAGATATTGCTAGCACACAAAAAGTTAATGGTATTTCATAACTAATGGATTGAGCAGCAGCTCGTAGACCGCCTGAAAAAGAATATTTATTATTTGAGCTATATCCTGCCATAAGAAGACCAATAGGAGCTATACTTGAAATGGCAATCCATAAAAAAACACCAATACTAAGATCGGCTAAAACAAAATGATATCCCAAAGGGATAACTAAAAAACTTAATAAAACTGATATGACTGCTATAGAGGGTCCAATGCTAAATAAAGAAATATCTCCTCGGGATGGCAGAATATCTTCTTTAAAAAGTAGCTTAGTCCCATCTGCTATAGCTTGAAGCAGGCCCAGGGGGCCAGCATATTCAGGACCAATACGTTGTTGTATCGACGCAGATATTTCTCTTTCTAACCACACAATTACGAGTACCTCTATTGTTATTCCCAAAAGGAGGGTCAAAATGGGTAGAATCGATATCAGTCCATAGACTTCTTTTAATAATTCCAATTTCGAAAAAGAATTGATAGTTTCTACCTCTACCCTATCTATTATCATTTCAACGATCAACTTCCCCCATAATGATATCTATACTACCTAATATCGTCATGATATCAGCCAATTTCATTTTTTTAACTAGCTGAGGAAGAATTTGCAAATTAATAAACCCGGGTGGACGGATTTTCCATCTCCAGGGGAAAAGGCTATCATCTCCTACTAGATAAATCCCTAATTCACCTTTTGGGGCTTCTACTCTTACATAAAGCTCTTGTCTTGACAATTCAAAATTGGGCGAAGGTTTTTTACCAAGAAATTTATACTCAAAATCATTCCATTCAGAATTATTTTCTTTCTTAAAGCGTCGGACTTCTAAATTTTCATAAGGTCCTCCAGGAATTTTTTCTACAGCTTGTTGAATTATTTTGATGGATTCCCTCATTTCACCAATTCGTACTAAATAGCGAGCTAACGAATCCCCTTCTTTTTGCCATTGGACTTTCCAATCAAATTGGTTGTAAGACTCATAAGGATCTACTTTACGAAGATCCCATTGTATTCCAGAAGCTCGTAACATCGGTCCCGATAAGCCCCAATTTACTGCTTCTTCTCCGCTAATAAAACCTACTCCTTCAACTCGCTCTAAAAAAATTGGATTCTGTGTAATAAGTTGTTGATATTCAACAACTCCGCGTAAAAAATAATCACAGAAATCTAAACATTTATCGATCCATCCATAAGGTAGATCGGCGGCTACTCCTCCGATGCGAAAGTAATTGTGCATCATTCGCATACCTGTAGCAGCTTCAAATAGATCATATATTAATTCTCTCTCTCTAAAAATATAGAAAAAAGGAGTCTGTGCGCCGAGATCCGCCATAAAAGGTCCAAGCCATAGCAAGTGAGAAGCTATCCGGCTTAATTCTAACATAATTACCCTAATATAGCTGGCTCTTTGTGGTATTTGAATATTCTCCAAGAATTCTGGTGCATTTACTGTTATTGCTTCTGTAAACATAGTAGCTAAATAATCCCACCTTGTTACATAAGGTAAGTATTGTATAATAGTTCGGTTTTCCGCGATTTTTTCCATTCCTCTGTGTAAATACCCTAATATGGGTTCACAATCAATAACATCCTCACCATCGAGAGTAACGATCAGTCGAAGAACACCATGCATTGATGGGTGTTGAGGGCCCATATTGACTATCATGAGATCTTTTCTTGTAAGCGGTAGACTCATATCCTTTCTTCCTTAATTCATTATTCCATGAAAATGGATTATTCCATGAATTCCTCAAAGCGAGGCTCATCAAAATGAAAAATCTAAGACTACTATAAGACTACTAAAAAAATAATAAAACAAGAAAAAAATTTGAACGATTAAATTACTGCTCCCGAATATTCAACTGACCGATTAATTTCTTATAACGTACTCTATTTTTCTTTGCCAAATAAGCCAGCAAACGTCGACGTTTTCCCAAAAGTCTTCGTAGACCTCTTTCCGATGAAAAATCTTTTTTGTGTAATTCCAAATGTGAAGCAAGTCTCCGTATCTTATTGGTGAAACTGAATACTTGAAATTCAACAGAACCCCTGTTTTCTTCTTTTTCTTCTTTAACCATAAATCCAAAAATTTTTCTACCTCCTTTCTTTTTCATGTATTTTTCTGATCAGGAAAAATACAAAATTATGTCAGTTATTTTGAAGTTATTCTAATCTCGTACACACACAAATTTGCAATTATTCATCTACTACTGGAATTTGGATTTATTTTATCGATGCAAATTGGATTTGGATAGAAGGGTACATTCTTTCTAATATTTTAGATAGAAGAAATGTTTCTTCTATCTAAAATATTAGAAAGAATTTTGCTGATTTATTTATTGCTATATGCAATTTATGGAATTGATACACCATTTAATTGATATCATTTAGCAAAATGAAACACAGCA
>NW_028260368.1:8961425-8988925 GCF_056163025.1 Triticum urartu | reverse complement strand
TCCTACAGAACCTATCACTAAAATACCCGATAGGGCTAAGCGGAACGAAAAGGGTTTTCCATGAGATGGTAAATGAAAACGATTAGTCCCACACGAGGTTTGGGAATAAGTGATTGTCTGATAATGAGCAAGGAATATACGTCTTTCTGCTAAAGAGGATCTATTAAACTCATAATTCATTAGATCCTTGTTATCAATGCCAACTAGGTATCATAAGTAAATGGATCCCGGTTGTTCAATCCTTTGATAACCAAGGTCATTCTTTGCTAAAGAGAAATGATCACTATGAGTCAGACTCAATAGAATTGGATCCATTCCAAATAGCGAGAATTAGGATTCTTGATCCCTCTCAATCTCTCTTTCAATTCGAGGATCCAGAGAGGTGTTTTCATAGTCATCTCCGAATATTTGCCATCTCGGAATATTTTCGATTTCATTTTTCTATGATATGTCTTTCTATATGAAAATTGGTTATTTACGATGTACGATGATCCCTGTTAAGCATCCATGGCTGAATGGTTAAAGCGCCCAACTCATAATTGGTAAATTTGCGGGTTCAATTCCTGCTGGATGCACACGAACGGGAACATTCCATAAGTCTATTGGAACTGGCTCTCTATCCATGGAATCTCATCCATCATCCATACATAACGAATTGGTATGGTATATTCATACCATAACATAAGAACAATAAGAACTCGAATTCTTATCGATACTGGAACTCAGAGCATAGGAGGGAAAGTCGATTTATGGATGGAATCAAATACGCAGTATTTACAGAAAAAAGTCTTCGTTTATTGGGAAAGAATCAATATACTTTTAATGTCGAATCGGGATTCACTAAGACAGAAATAAAGCATTGGGTCGAACTCTTCTTTGGTGTTAAGGTGGTAGCTGTGAATAGCCATCGACTACCTGGAAAAGGTAGAAGAATAGGACCTATTCTGGGCCATACAATGCATTACAGACGTATGATCATTACCCTTCAACCGGGTTATTCTATTCCACTTCTAGATAGAGAAAAAAACTAAAGGAGAATACTTAATAATACGGCGAAACATTTATACAAAACACCTATCCCGAGCACACGCAAGGGAACCGTAGACAGGCAAGTGAAATCCAATCCACGAAATAATTTGATCCATGGACGGCACCGTTGTGGTAAAGGTCGTAATTCCAGAGGAATCATTACCGCAAGGCATAGAGGGGGAGGTCATAAGCGCCTATACCGTAAAATAGATTTTCGACGGAATCAAAAAGACATATCTGGTAGAATCGTAACCATAGAATACGACCCTAATCGAAATGCATACATTTGTCTCATACACTATGGGGATGGTGAGAAGAGATATATTTTACATCCCAGAGGGGCTATAATTGGAGATACTATTGTTTCTGGTACAAAAGTTCCTATATCAATGGGAAATGCCCTACCTTTGAGTGCGGTTTGAACTATTGATTTACGTAATTGGAAGTAACCAATTAGGTTTACGACGAAACCTAGAAATCGATCACTGATCCAATTTGACTACCTCTACGGGATAGACCTCAACAGAAAACTGTTGAGTAACGGCAGCAAGTGATTGAGTTCAGTAGTTCCTCATAGAAAATTATTGGCTCTAGAGATATGGTAATATGGAGAAGACAAAATTGTTTGAAGCACGCACAGAACCGGAAGCGCCCCTTGTTTCAAAGAGAGGAGGACGGGTTATTCACATTTAATTTGATGGTCAGAGGCAAATTGAAAGCTAAGCAGTGGTAATTAAGACCCCCGGGGGAAAATAGGGATGTCTCCTACGTTACCCATAATATGTGGAAGTATCGACGTAATTTCATAGAGTCATTCGATCTGAATGCTACATGAAGAACATAAGCCAGATGACGGAACGCAGAGACCTAGGATGTAGAAGATCATAACATGAGCGATTCGGCAGATTTGGATTCCTTTCCTATATATCCACTCATGTGGTACTTCATCATATGATTCATATAAGATCCATCTGTCTAGAGATCGTCATATACATCTAGAAAGCCGTATGCTTTGGAAGAAGCTTGTACAGTTTGGGAAGGGGTTTTTTGAGAGAAAAGAAGAATCTACTTCAACCGATATGCCCTTAGGCACGGCCATGCATAACATAGAAATCACACGTGGAAGGGGTGGGCAATTAGCTAGAGCAGCAGGTGCTGTAGCGAAACTCATTGCAAAAGAGGGTAAATCGGCCACTTTAAGATTACCATCTGGGGAGGTCCGTTTAGTATCCCAAAACTGCTTAGCAACAGTCGGACAAGTGGGTAATGTTGGGGTGAACCAAAAAAGTTTGGGTAGAGCCGGATCTAAGTGTTGGCTAGGTAAACGCCCCGTAGTAAGAGGGGTAGTTATGAACCCTGTGGACCACCCCCATGGGGGCGGTGAAGGGAAAGCTCCCATTGGTAGAAAAAAACCCACAACCCCTTGGGGTTATCCTGCGCTTGGAAGAAGAACTAGGAAAAGGAAAAAATATAGCGATAGTTTTATTCTTCGTCGCCGTAAGTAAATACGTAACTAGGAATATGGAAAATTGCATTTTTGGAATTTGCAATAATGCGATGGGCGAACGACGGGAATTGAACCCGCGCATGGTGGATTCACAATCCACTGCCTTGATCCACTTGGCTACATCCGCCCCTTATCCAGCTAAAGGATTTTTTTCTTTTTTCCATTGATCATTATTCTATTTATTCTGACCTCCGTACTTCGATCGAGATATTGGACATAGAATGCCACTCTTTAAAAAGGAAAAAAAGGAGTAATCAGCTGTGACACGAAAAAAAACGAATCCTTTTGTAGCTCATCATTTATTGGCAAAGATAGAAAAGGTCAATATGAAGGAGGAGAAAGAAACAATAGTAACGTGGTCCCGGGCATCTAGCATTCTACCCACAATGGTTGGCCATACAATCGCGATTCATAATGGAAAGGAACATATACCTATTTACATAACAAATCCTATGGTAGGTCGCAAATTGGGGGAATTCGTGCCTACTCGGCATTTCACGAGTTATGAAAATGCAAGAAAGGATACTAAATCTCGTCGTTAACTGAATTCTGAATAGAAAGATTAAGAAGAAAAAAAGATTCAAAATAAAGTAAAGGTAGGCGGGGAATAACCTTATTTATGACAAGTTTCAAACTAGTAAAGTATATCCCTAGGATAAAGAAGAAGAAAAGTGGGCTAAGGAAACTCGCAAGGAAAGTTCCAACCGATCGTCTACTTAAGTTCGAGAGAGTTTTCAAAGCACAAAAACGTATCCCTATGTCTGTTTTCAAAGCACAAAGAGTTCTTGACGAGATTCGCTGGCGTTACTACGAGGAAACTGTTATGATACTGAACCTCATGCCCTATCGAGCATCTTATCCCATCTTAAAGTTGGTTTATTCGGCAGCCGCAAATGCTACTCATTATAGGGATTTCGACAAAGCGAATTTATTTATTACTAAAGCCGAAGTCAGTAGGAGTACTATTATGAAGAAATTCAGACCTCGAGCTCGAGGACGTAGTTTCCCCATAAAAAAAAGCATGTGTCATATAACAATTGTACTAAATATAGTAAAGAAATCTAAATAACCTTTAGATCCATCTAAGATTTCGATTCCCAGTAAAAAAAATATAGAATAGAAAAATATGGGACAAAAAATAAATCCACTCGGTTTCAGACTTGGTACAACCCAAAAACACCATTCCTTTTGGTTCGCACAACCAAAAAATTATTCTGAAGGTCTACAGGAAGATAAAAAAATAAGGGATTGTATCAAGAACTATATACAAAAGAATAGGAAAAAGGGCTCGAATAGAAAAATAGAATCAGACTCAAGTTCCGAAGTAATTACACATAATAGAAAAATGGACTCAGGTTCAAGTTCCGAAGTAATTACACATATAGAAATCCAAAAAGAAATCGATACGATCCACGTCATAATCCATATTGGATTCCCAAATTTATTAAAGAAAAAAGGAGCAATCGAAGAATTAGAGAAAGATCTACAAAAGGAAATTAACTCTGTAAACCAGAGATTTAATATTTCTATCGAAAAAGTTAAAGAACCTTATAGACAGCCTAACATTCTTGCAGAATATATAGCTTTCCAATTAAAAAATAGAGTTTCATTCCGAAAGGCAATGAAAAAAGCCATTGAATTAACTAAAAAAGCAGATATAAGGGGAGTAAAAGTAAAAATTGCGGGTCGTCTCGGAGGAAAAGAAATTGCACGCGCCGAATCTATTAAAAAGGGTAGACTTCCCCTCCAAACAATTCGCGCTAAAATTGATTATTGCTGCTATCCAATTCGGACTATCTATGGAGTATTAGGTGTAAAAATTTGGATATTCGTAGACGAAGAATAAGTAATCTTGTCTTCGGATTCTGTCCATTGATAGAATAAAAAATGACAAGAGACTTTTTTCCTGAAATCCCTGCAAAAGAAGAAATTATACCTCTTTCTATAAGATTTAATGAAAATTGATAAATCATTTAATATAATTGCTATGCTTAGTGTGTGACTCGTTATTTTTTTCTTTTTTTTAAGAAAAAAACTTAGTAATTATAGAAAATTAACTAATAACCAACCTATTGCTTCGTATTGTCGAGATCCTAACTAAGAAACAGTCACTATATGAATAAATACCTCTATCATAACATAAATGAGTAGATGTGTCATATAGTTGTAGCAACTGCAATTTTTTCTCTAAAAAAGAAAAGGGATTCTAGGTTGTGAAGCAAAACTAAAGGGATGTGGATAAAGGGAGGGATGATAGAAAGAAGGAAGAGGAAATAAATAAGATATAGGATTCCACTATGTATGGTCTATGAATTACATCATAAAAGGCAATGTGATAAAGCATCAATATAATAAAAATAATAGAGAATTAAAAATTGTAACTTGAAACAAGAACTACAAATTTAAAGCAATAATAAAGAGCCGCCCGGGTTAATAAAACTGAGAAAATTAACTCGGAAAGAAATTTTTTGGAAGCTCCGTTGCGGGATTCAGACCTAACCATTCAAGGAGAAGCAGTGGGAACGACAGAACCTATGATTCCATAGGATTTTATTGAAAAGAATCCTAACACTTCATTGGGTGGGATGGCGGAACAAACCAAAAAAATTGTCTTATTTGGTAAGTTTATAAATTAACAAATAAGACAGGAAAGAGTAAATATTCGCCCGCGAAATTCTTATTGAATTAGAATACTTTACCGCGATTCAATAAGAGTAAAAATAAGGATTTTTTTAAGAAGGATTACATTATCTATAAATATAGAATTTAGATAAATATACACACACATCTGGATATATTCTAGATCTTCTTTTTTGACTATATATTATATTTTTCTGTTTTAACAAATTCAATATAAAAAAAACCGAACTTTTTCTATTATCTATTAATGTGTATCTATCCGTACCGTAATATTTTGGAATATTATGAATTAGAGAAATTTACATGCTTTCTGATTCCATTCGCGAGGAGCTGGATGAGAAGAAACTCTCATGTCCAGTTTTGCAGTAGAGATGGAACTAAGAAAGAGAACCATCGACTATAACCCCAAAAGAACCAGATTTCGCAAACAACATAGAGGAAGAATGAAAGGAAAATCCTGCCGAGGCAATCGTATTTGTTTTGGTAGATATGCTCTTCAAGCACTTGAACCCGCTTGGATCACGGCGAGACAGATAGAAGCAGGACGAAGAGCAATAACACGATATGCACGTCGTGGTGGAAAAATATGGGTACGTATATTTCCCGACAAACCGGTTACACTAAGACCCACGGAAACACGTATGGGCTCGGGAAAGGGGTCCCCCGAATATTGGGTATCCGTTGTTAAACCTGGTCGTATACTTTATGAAATGGGGGGAGTATCTGAAACTGTAGCTAGAGCAGCTATCTCCATAGCTGCCAGTAAAATGCCCTTACGAAGTCAATTTATTCGATTAGAGATATAGAACCCTAAAAGGGGTATGGAAGATAAAAAAAAATGCTCGGTTTTTCTTTCTGGAAAGACAATATTTCTTTCATCCTTTTGCATTGAAATAACAAATTGAAATCAAAATAATATGATTCAACCTCAGACCCTTTTAAATGTAGCAGATAATAGTGGAGCTCGAAAATTGATGTGTATTCGAGTCATAGGAGCTGCTGGTAATCAGCGATATGCTCGTATTGGTGATGTTATTGTTGCTGTAATCAAAGACGCATTGCCCCAAATGCCTCTAGAAAGATCCGAAGTAATTCGAGCTGTAATTGTACGTACATGTAAAGAGTTCAAATGCGAAGACGGTATAATAATCCGCTATGATGACAATGCTGCGGTTATAATTGATCAAAAAGGCAATCCAAAAGGAACTCGAGTTTTTGGCGCGATTGCCGAGGAATTGAGAGAATTGAATTTTACCAAAATAGTTTCATTAGCTCCTGAAGTATTATAAATACTAGTAGGCGAAATTGAGACCAAAGAATTAATTTAGTAGATTGTGTTTTACGTATATGTTTTAAAATCCAAAATGAAAAAAAAAAAAAGAAAACATGTTGATTATAGAAAAATTAGGAGGAACCTAGAATTAGAGTCTTATGGGCAAGGACACTATTGCTGATTTACTAACCTCTATAAGAAATGCGGACATGAATAAAAAAGGAACAGTTCGAGTAGTATCTACAAATATTACCGAAAACATTGTTAAAATACTTCTACGAGAGGGTTTTATTGAAAGTGTTCGGAAACATCAGGAACGTAACAGATATTTCTTGGTTTCAACTTTGCGACATCAAAAGAGAAAGACTATAAAAGGAATATATAGAACAAGAACCTTTTTAAAGCGTATCAGCCGACCCGGCTTACGAATTTATACCAACTATCAAGGAATTCCTAAAGTTTTGGGTGGAATGGGAATTGCTATTCTTTCTACTTCTCGAGGAATAATGACAGATCGAGAAGCTCGACTAAACAGAATTGGGGGAGAAGTCTTATGTTATATATGGTAATCGCCCCGCCTATAGTGCTCGAATTCTATCTCGCCCTTCCTATTTTTAAAATAAAAATAGAAAAATAGGAGAAAAAAAATATGACAGAAAAAAAAAATAGGAGAGAAAAAAAAAACCCGAGAGAAGCAAAAGTAACTTTCGAAGGTTTAGTTACGGAAGCCCTACCCAATGGAATGTTCCGCGTTCGGCTAGAGAATGACACCATCATCCTAGGCTATATTTCAGGAAAGATACGGTCTAGTTCTATACGAATACTGATGGGGGATAGGGTCAAAATTGAAGTAAGTCGTTATGATTCAAGCAAGGGACGTATAATTTATAGACTTCCCCATAAGGATTCGAAGCGTATCGAAGACTCGAAGGATAGCGAAGATTTGAAGGATAGCGAAGATTTGAAGGATACCAAAGATTCAAAGGATTAGGTTTTTCTTTTTTTTTCTAGGGTAATAAATTCTAAGTTCTAAAATTCAAGCGAAGAGACTTATTTTTTCCAAAAGATTAGATTCATAGTTTAAAAAAGGATACGGAAATATGAAAATAAGAGCTTCCGTTCGTAAAATTTGTACAAAATGTCGACTGATTCGTAGGCGTGGACGAATTAGAGTCATTTGCTCTAATCCGAAGCATAAACAAAGACAGGGGTAATCTTTCGAAAAAGAACTTTACTTTCTAAAAAGTAAAAAAAAGTACCCGCGGAAATGTTCCAATTCCAAATAAAATAATTTCATTTAAAATAATTAAAGTAAAGGGTTTATTTTACCCTGAAACGGATATCTTTGTATCTTTTTTTCTTTTTTTTATTTCTAACTCATATTTATGAGATAATAAAATATGGCAAAAGCTATACCAAAAATTGGTTCACGTAAGAAAGTGCGTATTGGTTTACGTAGGAATGCACGTTTTAGTTTACGGAAGAGTGCACGTAGAATAACAAAAGGGGTTATTCATGTTCAAGCTAGTTTCAACAATACCATTATAACTGTTACAGACCCACAAGGTCGGGTGGTTTTTTGGTCCTCGGCCGGTACTTGTGGATTCAAAAGCTCAAGAAAAGCATCACCCTATGCTGGTCAAAGAACAGCAGTAGATGCTATTCGTACAGTAGGTTTGCAACGAGCAGAAGTTATGGTAAAGGGCGCTGGTAGTGGAAGAGATGCCGCATTACGAGCCATTGCTAAAAGTGGTGTGCGATTAAGTTGTATACGCGATGTAACACCTATGCCGCATAATGGATGTCGACCGCCTAAAAAAAGACGTCTGTAAAAGAATTAACCCGCTTTCAACTTTCATTTCAAGAGAAATAAACGATTCAATGATAAAATAATAATACTAGTCTATTATGGTTCGAGAGGAGGTAGCAGGATCCACTCAAACACTACAGTGGAAGTGTGTTGAATCAAGAGTAGATAGTAAGCGCCTTTATTATGGTCGTTTCATTCTGTCCCCGCTTAGAAAAGGTCAAGCGGACACCGTCGGTATTGCCTTGCGAAGAGCTTTACTTGGAGAAATAGAAGGAACATGTATCACACGTGCAAAATTTGGGAGCGTGCCGCACGAGTATTCTACAATAGCAGGTATTGAAGAATCCGTACAAGAAATTTTACTAAATTTGAAAGAAATTGTATTGAGAAGTAATCTCTATGGAGTTAGAGACGCATCCATTTGCGTCAAAGGTCCTAGATACATAACTGCTCAAGATATCATCTTACCGCCTTCCGTAGAAATCGTTGATACGGCACAACCTATAGCTAACTTGACAGAGCCCATTGATTTCTGTATTGATTTACAGATCAAGAGAGATCGTGGATATCAGACAGAACTCAGAAAGAACTATCAAGATGGAAGTTATCCTATAGATGCTGTATCCATGCCTGTTCGAAATGTGAATTATAGTATTTTTTCTTGTGGGAATGGAAATGAAAAACACGAGATACTTTTTCTAGAAATATGGACTAATGGAAGTTTAACCCCTAAGGAAGCACTTTATGAGGCTTCTCGTAATTTGATTGATTTATTTCTTCCTTTTCTACACGCGGAGGAAGAGGGCGCTAGTTTCGAAGAAAATAAAAACAGGTTTACTCCACCCCTTTTTACTTTTCAAAAAAGATTAACTAATCTAAAGAAAAACAAAAAAGGAATTCCATTGAATTGTATTTTTATTGATCAATTAGAATTGACTTCTAGAACGTATAATTGTCTAAAAAGGGCCAATATACATACACTATTGGACCTTTTGAGTAAGACTGAAGAAGATCTTCTGAGAATTGACAGTTTTCGTATGGAAGATAGAAAACATATATGGGACACTCTAGAGAAGCATCTCCCAATTGATTTACTTAAGAATAAACTCTCGTTTTAAATCCATTGCAATTTTTTTTCTTCTTCTTTTTCGAGTTAGAATAAAAAGAAAACAATTTAGCATCTTTGGTACAATCTATATTTTCGCGAAATGGATCATAATAAAATGGATTTTAGGTATCTAGGGAAGATTCACTTGGAAGTAACTATTTCCTAGATACCTATGGTACTTCACGGTTGAATGAATCAAAAAATATCTAAAAAAGACCTAAAGTTAATGATTTATCAATGGGTAATGTTGCTCCAATACCTAACCAAAGAGCTACTACAGTACCGATTAAAAAAACGGTCGTAGCTACTGGGCGGCGAAATGGATTTTGGAATTTATTGACATTCTCTAGAAAAGGTACTGTCAATAAGCCTGTTGGCACAGAAACCATTAAAAGAACGCCCAATAACTTATTGGGTACCGTACGGAGTATTTGAAACACGGGAAAGAAGTACCACTCGGGTAATATTTCCAGAGGAGTTGCAAACGGATCTGCCGGTTCACCAATCATTGATGGCTCGAGAACCGCTAAACCTACATTACATGCAATAGTACCTAGAATTACTACTGGAAAAATATATAAAAGATCGTTGGGCCATGCGGGTTCCCCGTAATAATTATGTCCCATCCCTTTAGCTAATTTAGCTCTTAATACAGGATCATTTAAGTCTGGTTTCTTTGTTATTGGGATAGGTGAACTCTTTAGGATCCATCCCCCAAAGGAACCGGACATGAGAATTTATCATCATCCGGCTCGAGCAAGAGTGAAAGAAATAAGACCGCGGAAGATCCTTAATAGAATTAAGGTTTATAATGACTCAATGACTCTAGGCAAGAAAAGCTTTATCAGATTCTCTTTTCCGAAGTTGCACCTACAACTACTCATTGAAAATAATCCTATTCTTATGGGTAAATGCTCAATATCCAAGTGGGCTTACAAATTTGATCATGATCAATTGCTTTGTGGATTGTCTCATGTCTCTTGATTAGTTGGTATTTATCCCCTCAATATCGCAAGTTTCTTACCTCCAAACAAAATATTTACTTGTTACTAATAAAAAATCAAAAAGTTTAGCCTACATTCTTCCTTAGATCCCTTCTTTTACTCCGATAGTATTGCGGATCACAATCGATGCAAAGAAAATGAATGCATTTCCATACTATAATAAAAAGGTAAGTGTAATAAATAGAGAACTGGATCATGTCACATGACTTATTCCATTTCTACTCTATGGGATCTTACGGAGCCTGTTCATGGATGACATGGTTGCGGTATGATCATAGAAGATATTCTCCTCAAGTGAACCAGCCTATCCTTCCTAGGTAGGGGACTTACATGTTGATTGGATGCGGAGACACCTTTGGTTGTGAATTCTAATGTGGCAGATCCAATTCTTTATCTGCATGGCCAAATCAATAATTCAAGTCACACACTCCCATAATCCGCCTTTTTTCTTTCGTAAAATTAACTTCAACTATTTGTATTGTATAAAAATACTTTGGAGTTGAAGAGAAGTATCCAAATGACATGTGTTATTTTACAATAACCCATGCTTGTAGCAATGAAATACCAAAACCTACCCGATATGATATATGATAATTATAATTCTCTATGATATGCCTTCCCTATAAAGGACCCGAAATACCTTGCTTACGTATCATTGGAAAGTGCATTAACATAAATACGGCAGTAAGCAGAGGCAGTACAAAGGTATGTAAACTATAAAAACGAGTCAAAGTGGATTGGCCCACACTAGCACTTCCGCGTAATAACTCCACTAAAGGCGATCCTATTACCGGAATGGCGTCAGGTACACCTGTCACAATTTTGACTGCCCAATAGCCAATTTGATCCCAAGGCAAAGAATAACCAGTTACACCAAATGATGCAGTCAAAACAGCCAAAACCACACCTGTGACCCAAGTTAATTCGCGGGGTTTTTTAAATCCCCCTGTGAGATACACACGAAATACATGCAGGATCATCATTAAAACCATCATACTTGCTGACCATCGATGAACTGATCGGATTAACCAACCAAAGTTGGCCTCGGTCATTATGTATTGAACCGAGGAAAAAGCCTCTGTAACGGTTGGTCGGTAGTAAAAAGTCATAGCAAAACCGGTAGCGACTTGTACTAGAAAACAAGTAAGTGTAATTCCCCCTAAACAATAAAATATGTTGACATGGGGAGGAACATATTTACTAGTTATATCATCTGCAATTGCCTGAATCTCAAGACGTTCCTCAAACCAATCATATACTTTATTGAGATAGGTAACTAACCCGAGTCCCCCTCTAAGAGCCGTATATGAAAATTTCATCTCGTACGGCTCAAGCAGAAACACAAAAATTTTCAACGAATATTAGAAAAAAGGTTCAAAACTTCATCAGCCACTGAATTGGGTCGATTTGCCTTGAAGATATCAAATAAGAAAAATCCGGAATATCTTCTTTGTGATGATAATGCCAAAAAATCTCAAGTTGGCGCGTCTTTCTTTCTTCCTTTCCCTTATGTTGGTCATTAGAGGCTTCTTGACTTTTCTCTTCCCTATAAAGGATTTGTTTTTTTATGCGTAATATAGAAATTATCTTGTTGAGATCCTATGAATCAGTTCAATTAAAACCTTAGATTCATACTAGAGCCACGATGATTTAGTCTCAAGCTAAACAAAAGGCAAGGGTTCTTCGAATAAGAACCGCTTGATAATCATTTATTGAATCAGTGTAATGACTCGACAAAATCGAGAGAAAAAAAGTTGTCTTTTGGGCAAACAAAATTGGAAGGAAGAAAATTTCTTTTTTATTTTTATTTAAGAACTACTTGAATTTTTCAGTCTGGTTGCGAGGTCTTAATAGTGAGTATGAATCATAGTTCCATTTTTTTTTGATCCACTCTATCTATTTCGTGTTCCAGATACTAGAATAAATAATATCTGACGAATTAGAATCATCTTGATAGAGATAACAGGCCCTTTCTATGTATTATCAATAGGATCAATTCTAACAAGTCACACACTCATATTCCAGAGATACCGAAACAAAAAAATTCCGCGGTCGAACTACCATAATATCTAGAAATGTAGATCTTAAACTAGAAAGGCTTTTTTGGATGGAAAAACTCTGACTTCCTAGTTTTAGTTAGTAGAAACCTAATTGGTTAAAATTCCGTCCAGTAAAACGGAAGAATTATAAATTTCTAAAATGATAGATAGGAATATAGCGAATAAAGCCATTGCGATCCCCATAAAAGGAGTAGTCCCCCAACCCGGGGCGACTTTCCCATATTCCGAATTCAAGGGTTTCAGTAAACTACCTGCACCAGTTCGTTTTGGCCTAGGTTTAGAACTATCTTCAACGGTTTGTGTAGCCATAAATTCTATTTAATCATTGGTGTTGACTTTGTATACTATTCCGTTGTAGTTGTAAATACACGATCTTTTCGTAGATCCATTGTAATCTTGAAATTCTATAAAAATGGAAACAGCAACTTTAGTCGCCATCTCCATATCTGGTTTACTTGTAAGCTTTACTGGGTATGCCTTATATACCGCGTTTGGGCAACCCTCTCAACAATTAAGAGATCCATTCGAAGAACACGGAGACTAATTTAAGTAAGAAGTCTCCCAGATAGGGGGACTTCTTACTTAAATGAAATTATTTTATTCTTTTAGTTGGAGTTGGTGGAACCTTAGGTGGTTCTCGGAAGAAGATAGCGAAAAAAATTATCCCTAAAGTCGAAACTAAAAGGAACGTATAAACCAATGCTTCCATAGATTCGATCCTGGTTTATTTACAATTATAACTTCCACACCTATTCATTTGTCATTTGGGATAATTTCCCATATAAAGAAAGAAAAAGAGTCAAAGAAAGGATGGGAGATGTTTCCCATGTCAAATCAAAAAAGAGAGGTGAAAGATACTATAACAATGTGTATCAAACTGCCTGTTTCCTTGTAGTTGGATCTCCCACTTTTTGGAATGTTCCAAATTCCACTTGAGCATCCAAATCTGGATCAATACCAGCAAAAACATCTCGGAACAATGTTCTAGCGCCATGCCAAATGTGTCCGAAAAAGAAGAGCAAAGCAAAGGTAGCATGACCAAAAGTGAACCAACCCCTTGGACTGCTGCGAAAAACACCATCAGATTTCAAAGTAGCCCGGTCTAATTCAAAAATTTCCCCTAATTGAGAACGCCTCGCATATTTTTTTACAGTAGCAGGATCAGAATAACTTACTCCATTAAGTTCGCCACCATAGAACTCCACCGTTACACCTACTTGTTCAACACTATATTTGGATTCTGCTCTTCTAAAAGGAACGTCTGCTCTAACAATTCCCTCCTCATCTACCAAAACAACCGGAAATGTTTCAAAAAAAGTAGGCATACGGCGTACAAAAAGCTCACGTCCTTCTTTATCTCTAAAGACGGGATGTCCTAACCATCCAACAGCTATTCCATCCCCATTGTCCATTGAGCCTGCTCTGAATAATCCCCCTTTTGCCGGATTATTACCAATATAATCATAAAAGGCTAATTTTTCGGGAATTTTAGACCAAGCTTCTGATAAACTAAGATTTTCGGCTAAACCATTGCTAACTCTTCGATATATTTCTTGCTGAAAGTATCCCTGATCCCACTGATAACGAGTAGGCCCAAATAATTCGATTGGGGTCGTTGCTGACCCATACCACATAGTTCCAGCAACTACGAAAGCTGCAAAAAAAACAGCAGCGATACTACTGGAAAGTACAGTTTCAATATTGCCCATACGTAATCCTTTATATAGACGTTGAGGCGGACGGACACTAAGATGGAATAAGCCCGCTAATATACCCAATGTACCCGCAGCAATATGATGAGAAGCTATTCCCCCCGGAACAAAAGGATCAAAACCTTCTGCACCCCACGCTGGATTTACAGCTTGTACTTTTCCAGTTAGTCCATAAGGATCGGATACCCATATCCCAGGACCATACAAACCCGTTACATGAAATGCCCCAAAGCCAAAGCAAGCCACCCCTGCAAGAAATAAATGAATTCCAAAGATCTTGGGCAAATCCAAAGAGGGTTTTCCCGTCCGCTCATCAGAGAATATTTCTAGGTCCCAATATACCCAATGCCAGATCGCTGCCAAGAAACACAAGCCAGAAAACACAATATGCGTACCTGCCACACCTTCATAACTCCAAATACCCGGATTTGTTACAGTTCCTCCTGAAATACTCCAACCACCCCACGAATCCGTTATTCCTAAACGAGTCATGAAGGGAATTACGAACATACCTTGTCTCCACATTGGATCCAGAACAGGATCAGAGGGATCAAAAACTGCTAATTCGTATAAAGCCATTGAGCCAGCCCAACCAGAAACTAGAGCTGTGTGCATTATATGCACCGCAAGCAATCGACCCGGATCATTCAATACGACAGTATGAACACGATACCAAGGCAAACCCATGGAAATACCCCTTTAGCAAAGAAAAATAGACACGATGTCGCTTTATTTTATCGCATTGAAAAAGACTATCCATATCCTATGTACCTAACCCTTCTAGGGGATTCTGTGTCAGAAAGCGCGAATATTTATTTCATTCCATTAAAAATAAGAAGCCAATTCTGTTCATAAGAAGAAAGAGAAGCAGATCTATTCTATACTCGATAAGTGCCAATATGCAATGGGTAACTTGGCCAATTTGGAAAAAACGAAGAATAGATCGCTACCCCTCTTTGTTTAGCATTCAAATCACCCATTCCCTTTTCTTTATTCAATCTGTCTTACATTCCTTATATGTATAACCTTTCAATCTACGTATTAATAGAATCTATAATATTCATATAGAATAAGAATAAAAATTAAGACAATAAACTGCGGATTCTTTCTTTCTGTTCCATTCTTACGTTTCCATATTAAAGTGTGGTTTTCTTACTTAAATTTAATAATATTAATCTAATATGCCCATTGGTGTTCCAAAAGTACCTTACCGGATTCCTGGAGATGAAGAAGCGACTTGGGTTGACTTATACAATGTTATGTATCGAGAAAGGACACTTTTTTTAGGTCAAGAGATTCGTTGCGAGATCACGAATCATATTACAGGTCTCATGGTATATCTGAGTATAGAAGATGGAATTAGTGATATTTTTTTGTTTATAAACTCCCCAGGCGGGTGGCTAATCTCAGGAATGGCTATTTTTGATACGATGCAAACGGTGACACCAGATATATATACAATATGCCTCGGAATAGCCGCCTCCATGGCGTCCTTCATTCTGCTTGGAGGAGAACCCACCAAGCGTATAGCATTCCCTCACGCGAGGATTATGCTTCACCAACCTGCTAGTGCTTATTATCGGGCAAGGACACCAGAATTTTTACTAGAAGTAGAAGAGTTACACAAAGTTCGCGAAATGATCACAAGGGTTTATGCAGTAAGAACAGGCAAGCCTTTTTGGGTTGTATCCGAAGACATGGAAAGGGATGTTTTTATGTCAGCAGACGAAGCCAAAGCTTATGGACTTGTCGATATTGTAGGGGATGAAATGATTGACAAGCACTGCGATACTGATCCAGTGTGGTTTCCAGAAATGTTTAAGGATTGGTAGTGTCCGGATTTCTTGTAAAGTTATTTCACAGCTAAATTCGTGTTTTCCTCGATTTAATAGAAAATAGAAAGACTTCATGATGAGCAATCATCAGGTTAAGATGGATCTAAACCAATCCATTTTTTTCTATATACATACAACATGCCGACGGTTAAACAACTTATTAGAAACGCAAGACAGCCAATACGAAATGCTCGAAAAACGGCCGCGCTTAAAGGATGCCCTCAGCGTCGAGGAACATGTGCTAGGGTGTATGTGCGACTCGTTCAGATCATGACTTCAAACAAATATAAAAAAAATTGAAGTATCCATGATTAGTACCAATGAATAGGATATAGCTTCTCTATCCTAGATTTCTATGGTATATGGAATTTATGGTTTCCTTTGGTGCAAATCCAATTATCTAAATTGGAAATAAGAAGCAATTCTCCCATTGGTAGCAAATGGTTATCCATTAAGCGGAGGAAATAGTAATAAAAAGAAAAAGGCTTATGCTCCTTTATCTTAAAAGAACGGACTAACAGGGTCAGCTACTTAGCCAACTTTCATAATTAAATACCGTCACTGTATGGATAACTCTTATTGTGAAAAGAGCTATTTACTCTATAATGGATAGGTAGAGCCAAAGAATGTGGACTATACAAGTTCGCAATACCTTTTGATGAAAGAAAGGGCTCCGGTGTATAGAGAGGGCCTCACCGTTTAAAAGGGAACCATAGAAACGATGGAACCCACTATTTTTTTTAGTATTATTAGAATGAATTTGTTATTTCGTATAGAAATAACTGAACGGAGTGGAATAAAAAATCGTGGTTGGGAAGGTTACTATAGCAAAAGCCATTGGAATTAATATTTTATATATCGGAATAATTAGTTTTGTTATTAATGAGAAAAAGGGTGGCTAAAAGAAGAGAAATCATTAGTTATTCATTAAGGTTAATTTGATTCAATGACCAGAGTTCCGCGAGGATATATAGCCCGGAGACGACGAACAAAAATGCGTTCATTTGCCTCAAACTTTAGAGGGGCTCATTTAAGACTTAATCGAATGATTACCCAACAGGTAAAAAGAGCTTTTGTTTCCTCTCATCGAGATAGAGGTAGGCAAAAGAGGGATTTTCGTCGTTTGTGGATCACTCGGATAAACGCAGCAACGCGGGTATATAAAGTATTCGATAGTTATAGTAAATTAATACACAACCTGTACAAGAAGAAATTGATTCTTAATCGTAAAATGCTTGCACAAGTAGCTGTATCAAATCCAAATAATCTTTACACGATTTCCAATAAAATAAAGATCATCAATTAAAGGTATAAATAAAGTAATATACTGGAATAATAAAAGATGAATTCCCGGAGAGGGAACTCCGGGAAGATACAATAAATTAAGATTAAGTGGTAGGAATCAACGAGCTGGATTACTTTCTTTATAATATATATAGGTCTGGCCCTTTCGAATTCGAATAAAACATCAACAATCGGAACTTAAGTTCCGGTTGTTGTTTCTTAAATTTTGGTTGTTGTTTCTTAAGTTTCGATTGGAATTGTACTTTTGCGTTAATTGAGGAATATGTCTATTTTTTCTGGGTCTAGAACCTGTAATTATTGAAATTGACTGGGCTTGAAATTGCTTTTCGTTCTCATAGTTACGAAACGGTAAGAAAGATAAAATACGAGCCTGTTTTATAGCAAGAGTAATTAATCGTTGTTGTTTCAAGGTTAATCTATTTATTCGTCTCGATAATATTTTTCCTTGTTCACTAATAAATCTATTAATTAAACTCATGTTTCTATAATCAATTCGATCTCCCGGGCCAATCCGGGGACGCCTACGAAAAGGTTGTTTAGATTTACGAAAAGGTTGCTTGAATTTACGAAAAGTTTGCTTGGATTTACGAAAGGGTTGCTTGGATTTATTAAAAGTTTGCTTGGATTTACTAAAGGGTTGCTTAGATTTAAGAAAAGGTTGTTTAGATGTATACATGATTTATTCCTTATTTAAAATTTGAAAATTTGAAAATTCACTTCTTTATTTTATTAATTTAGGATCCAGAAGAAGTAGTTTTTCTTTGATCCATATCTTATTTGATTCATATTATAGTATATGAATACCCTCTATACATATGAAATAATATCTACCGGAAATCAGATGAGTTGATTTGTATTTTGTATTCTATACTATGTTTTCTTTATATATTAAATATGAAGTTCTTACTCTTTCTGTTGTTTGGAAAGATCAAACACACGATGTTCCTATTTCTTTATTTCGTGATGAGTCGTATGCTTGCGACAATAACGACAAAATTTTTTGAATTCTAATTGTCCGGGTGTATTGTGGCGATTCTTTTGAGTACTATATCTAGAAATCCCCGTCGATTCCTCATTGGCACCTTTTCGAACACAACTGATGCATTCCAAAATAACTCTGATTCTAACATCTTTTCCCTTGGCCATGAACCTCCTTTTCTTTTTGGATTGACTTAACTTAATTCTTCTACTTATTCTTTTATTCTTCTATTTTGAATCCGAAGAAGAAGAATAAAATTCATTAGAATAATTTTTTTTTATTCTTTAATTAAGTAATAAAAAATAGAGAAATAATTAAAGAATACAATCCTTGTCGAATTAGCAAAGATTTTGGTTCGAAATCCTTTCATTTAATTAGCCAGCCCCGCCTTTTCTATGCTCTGATTTCTGAGGCCTTATTTAGCTTGGGTACCCCTTTAAATTGAATTTCTATTTTCAAAAATGGGGTTTACCAAATTTTTAATGACTCTGAGGTTCAACCCAATCCATCTTTTCTTTCTTTTTCCTTCCGATACTAAAAAAAGATTGAAAAGGATCAAATTTTGTCATATCACGAAGAAATCTATCCCTCCCATAGCAATAACTAGAATTAAAAAAAAGGGAATGACAAAGCATCTGGGAATAAACGATTAATTTCTATCAATAAACCTGCTAAAGCACCAAACCATAGAGTACTTAGCACGGGTGCTACAGAGAGATATGTTTTTATATCCCGCATTGAAAATCCTCCTTCCTTGTTGGAATACATATATGATCATAAACTCTTGCCCAAGATTGTTATGCTATATATAAAATGAACCATATCGACGAAATTTTCCTATCCCTAAAAAAGAAAAAGATGACCCCTTCTTCCTATATATTACCAAGGAAAAGTAATCCTTCTTTTATAGGCGAAATTATATTGGATTTTATATGTATATAATTCCTTAATTATATGAGACCAAAAAGAAGAAATGACACGAGGGTTCTATATATAGATAGAGAAAGAAAGAAGAAGAAAATTATGATGTGGAAAAGAAGACAGGAATTGTGTACAATGGCATTGTACAACAATTTAATTTGGAAAAGGGATGTAGCGCAGCTTGGTAGCGCGTTTGTTTTGGGTACAAAATGTCACAGGTTCAAATCCTGTCATCCCTACCTATTACTTCTTTCTTCTTTATAGGCAGTAGCGACGAGATCAATTAAAGTAAAGTGGGTATAACTTGAATTTGTGGAGACTATACGTACGTGAGATACATTAGGAATAGAAAAAGATTTTCTTTTTGAATGAATGAAAGCGCTCTTAGTTCAGTTCGGTAGAACGCGGGTCTCCAAAACCCGATGTCGTAGGTTCAAATCCTACAGAGCGTGATTCCATCTATTTTATGTCGAAGCAGAGTAAAATAACTTAACAAAATTGAATTGTAACTCCAATTTCAATTTGACCTCCTCTCTGGTCTGGAGGAGGTCAATCAAAAAAAAAAAATGACTCAATCAAAGATCCAACTGATCCCCACGCCTGTATTGCAAATACGCAGTCACGAATAATCCCGCTAAAGTAATAGGAATTAGGCCTAAGACGATTCCAAATAGAAAAACTTCAATCATTTCGATTTGTTCGAGGGGATAAAAAAAGAGGTACGATCTATCCCTAAATAGTACTCTAAATTATCCACGAATCTCAATGACCAAGAAAAGAATTCCTAATTAGTCTGGAAAAGAGTCGTAGAATGCCAGGAATCCCAAAGAAAGATTTTTCTTTTCTGAATTATAATTATTCAGTCAATTCAAATAAGGCGTATCTTGTTCAAGCCAATAAATAGAGCTGGGGTTATAGTTAAAGCAGCCAGTAGAAAACCAAAATAACTAGTTAAAGTAAGCATGAAAGAGTTAAATTCCATTTATTTTTTTTTACTACACTACATATGTTGGTAAAGCATTTACCTAAGTTATGGAAAATTCATAATTCATCAGTTATTTTAGATAATACTAAAAAACAAGATAGAGTAAGATACAGAAGTGTAAAAGAAAGTGGATTCATCAGATGATACATGAGTCCCTAATTCCGAATCAAGAGATTTGTTGTGGAATTTGTCAATTGAGTAAAGTAATAATATTAAGAACTAGATCATCTAACCCCATTGAATGAAAAAAAGAAATTCAATTTTCAGGGAAATTTTTGAATAAGAGATAAATAAACAATTGAATTTGAAAAAAAAAACTTCTTTCTATTTTGGATAATTTCTTTTTCAATAGGACCCTCTTTTTGGAGTGAACGATCGAATATTCCCCTATTCCTTCTTATTTTAACTGATTGTATTCCATATGGAATAAGAGGAGAACAAAAGCATTCCACGACCTGCCAAGGGGCTGTTAAAAAAAAAAAAAAAAGAAAGCTCTTCCTTGAATTTACTTTATTTTTATTCCTTTTTCGAACTCCAACCAAAGTAGATTCGAAGACGAGTCACTTCAATTATCCTTTTAAGTTCTATTCTATCTTCTGTCTTTCCCTATTTCATCTCGTAAAGTTCCGCGCTCGCAGTTTGGTCAAGAAAGTTAGACCTAATCCAACAAACAATACAAGGATGAATTACGAATTATGAAAGGATAGATTTCACATATACTTGTCCTTGTATTGTGTCAGTATGAGAATATCCTTCCTAAATTATTTATCCAAACCTATTGATCATTAACTTAGATTTTCCCAAGATTTTGGCTGCTATTCCGAATTACTCTATTATTCCGAAGCCAATGAAAAGTAAGTAGAACCTACAAAAATGGGGTTTTCTATTGATGCCTTGAATAACATATAGCTTACCTATAGACAAAAAAAAAATAAAAAAGTAATTATGTTTCGGAACCAGGCAAAACCAGATTGCTGTGCCATAGGAAGGATAGCTATACTAATTCGGTATACTCAAAATACACCTTTGGTACAAAATTGACAATCTCACAAGGATGAAATATCAGTAATTTTCTATTTACTGGTCGATCCCATCTTTTACGGAATCAATTCCTTTTTTGAATGTACAAAAATTTTGGGAGTTCAGCATGTCTGGAAGCACGGGAGAACGTTCTTTTGCTGATATTATTACCAGTATTCGATACTGGGTTATTCATAGCATTACTATACCTTCCCTATTCATTGCGGGTTGGTTATTTGTCAGTACGGGTTTAGCTTATGACGTGTTTGGAAGTCCTAGGCCAAACGAGTATTTCACGGAAAGCCGACAAGGAATTCCGTTAATAACCGACCGTTTTGATTCTTTAGAACAACTCGATGAATTTAGTAGATCCTTTTAGGAGGCCCTCAATGACCATAGATCGAACCTATCCTATTTTTACAGTGCGATGGCTGGCTATTCACGGACTAGCTGTACCTACTGTTTTTTTCTTGGGATCAATATCAGCAATGCAGTTCATCCAACGATAAAACAAATTCCAACTATAGAACTATGACACAATCAAACCCGAATGAACAAAATGTTGAATTGAATCGTACCAGTCTATACTGGGGTTTATTACTCATTTTTGTACTTGCTGTTTTATTTTCCAATTACTTCTTCAATTGAGAGAAAGAAAGAGACTAATAAGAATTCTCTTATCCCATTTGGAAGGATACCATCCTTATAACTACCCATGACTGTTTTTGTCTCTAGCATGACCAATTGATAAAATGTGGAGGAAAGTAGGGGAAATGGCCGATACTACTGGAAGAATTCCTCTTTGGCTGATAGGTACTGTAGCTGGTATTGCTGTGATTGGTTTAGTAGGTGTTTTCTTTTATGGTTCATATTCTGGATTGGGTTCATCTCTATAGTAATCGGAGGGACCAGATTGTAAACATGAAAAAGTAGGAGCTTAGCGGGTCCTTACCCCCCTTTATCTGATTAGAGCGGAAAGGACCCGCGGAATTTTTATTTTACTCTTATAACGCGAATTGAATCTATTCGATTCACTCTTATGAAGCAACAAGAAAAAGAGATCACTCGAGGATCCAATATCTTATTCCACGAAGGAAGTATCCTGAAAATCCTTGATTTAGTTTCGAGTAATAAACTAATAAAACCTTAATCAAAACTATTCAACTAGCCTAAAAATAAAAAAACCTTCAATGGAAGAGTTTACTTTTTTTTTGCAAAATTTCTGTAAATTTGAAGTTGAACTTAATTAAACAAGCCAAGCAATTTGCTCACAATCACAAGAAATTTTTCCCCCGCCATATTTTCTTCCCCTCTGTTTGTCCACTACCTCGGCTAAACCTAAGCAAAAGAAAAAGAGGTCCAAGAGACAGACCCGAATAAAGAAGAAATAGTAATCTTTGACGAATTAGGAAGAAAAAGGATTCTTATTTTGATACAAGAAGAATCGGCACAAGAAAAAGGCTTTTTCTTGTGCCGAATAGACGATTAAGAAGACCTGCAATCCCTCCGAAAAAGAAGAAATTTTAATTTGATTGTTCTCGCCTTTGCCTTGGATTCTCTTCTTTTGCATGGGATATAAATAAGGAATTCCAGACATCTCATAAACAAAAAGCAGTCTAAACAAAAAAAGGATTTCCAAAATAGATCATAGATAATTCTAGCAATTGCCAATAAATCGAGGCTTTTTACCAACTTGATGGTAAGAAATCCCGGGACCTAGAAATTCATTTCGTACAATTGAACCTTTTCAAACTGTTTCTTTTTGAGAACCAAAAAAACTTGTGCCAAAATAACGGATGCGAAGAAGAACAAAAGGCCTTGGACACGTAATGGATCCTGAAGCACGATTTCTGCGTCCCCCTGACCAAAACCTCCCACATTAGGATTGCTTGTTAATGGTTGATCAAGCTTGATGGATTCCCCCTCTGAAACAAGAAGTTCTGGTCCGGGAGGTATAATATCAATCACTTGGCGTCCATCTGATGCATCAACTATGGATATTTCATACCCCCCCTTTTCTTTACGTAGTATTTTTCTTACTATACCTGTTGACGTAGCATTATAGACTGTATTGTTACTCTTGCTACCATCAGGATAGATCTGTCCTCTTCCTCGGTTTCCCCCTACATATATGGGATATTTTAAGAAATGAGCATCTTTCTTCGTAGCAGGATCAGGGGAAAGAATGGGAAAGACAATTTCACTATATTTCTTACCGGGAACAGGGCCTATCACAAGAATGTTTTTTTTATCGGGACGATAACTCTGAAAAGCAAGATTTCCTATCTTTTCTTTTAACTCAGGGGAAATACGATCGGGCGGCGCTAATTCGAATCCCTCGGGCAAAATAAGAACAGCACCTACATTCAACCCTCCCTTTTTTCCATTAGCAAGAACTTGTTTCAATTGCATATCATAAGGAATTCGAAGAACTGCTTCAAATACAGTATCGGGAAGCACAGCTTGGGGAACTTCAATATCGACGGGCTTGCTAGCTAAATGGCAATTGGCACATACAATTCGTCCAGTTGCTTCTCGTGGGTTTTCATAACCCTGCTGCGCAAAAATGGGATATGCATTTGAAATAGATGTCCGAGTTATTACGTATATCATGATCGATACAGAAATCGATCGAGTTATCTGTTCCTTTACCCAAGAAAAAGTATTTCTATTTTCCATGTCCAATCGCAGATCCCAGAATTTCTACAATAAATTAGATAGGTAGCTAAGCTAATCTAGTTCCCTATACACGAATCTGTTGTCATTCTACTGCAACAGTTGTACTGCAATGATGAATACCTTAAAGTAGGTATAAATAGAAAGAATTTTGCTAAAATGGAAAAGGGCTTTCTTTCTAAAAAAAGATGCTTGCTAATTTGATTAATATTAATATCGGGAGATCAAATGAATTTATGCTTCACTAATTGAATGATAAATGACTACAAGCGAAGGAGATAGACGATTTAAACAAAAAAAGACCCAAAATTTCAAACATGTATCTAGAATTACTGGAAAACTACAAACAAAAATAGTGAAAATAAGCTCGTTAGGAGCCCATCCAAAATCGTTGTAGACCCAACGAATTACTAGTTCCCAACCACGGGTGGAGTGAAATCCAACAAAAAAATCAGTAACTAAAAGAATAAAAAAAGCTTTTATTGAGTCATTTAAATTATAGAAGAATTCCTGAACCCAAGAATTCAAAATGACAAGTTCCTCTTTACCCAGAAAAAAAGAACCACTTAGAATAGCCAAACAGATTATATTTGTCGAGAAATGCAAAATGGTATGGAGATGATCCTCATTATTTATTTTGACCCATTGTATTATTTCCTTGTGTATTCCTGTAGGAGGTTTTTGTACATGTGTCTTTAGTTTCCCTTTTATCATCTCGTCCAAGAGAGAAAGTTCTTCTAATTCTATGAATCTTTCTAGAATCCTTTTCTCTTGAATATCAGTTAAGAGAGTTTCGGATTGCCTGGTATTCCACCAATTCTTAATCCAAAGTTCCAGACATTTGTTAAATGAGGAAGAGACCCCCCAAGGCAAAAGTACGATAAATACAAGATATAGTAAAGAAGGCAATGCTTTCTTTTTTTTCATTTTTGATCTGTAAATGGAGTTGTTAATGAATATGCTTCATTCGCTGACTCTATTCCATTCCCTGACTCTATATGATGATATTTCTATTTCATGATATTTCTATTTCTTTGAAGCAAAAACTCTATAGGTTTGATACCCTGTATCTATTCTTCTTTTTTGTATATTAGTTATTAGTGGAATTTCAGTGCATTGGGTTCTTTCTTAGATCTAGATGGAATGAAATAGTGAAATAGAATAAAAAAAAAGCCCTTTCGGATGAAAAAGGAAGAATAGTATGCGATATATCTAACTTGGATAAAAAAAAATTAAAAGCAAATTTCTCTTATCCTCGTTTGTTCCTTCCTTTAGATAAATACTTAAAAATCCCCTTACAATAACAAATCCAATTTAGAAGGGACTTCCTCCCTGTGTTGAGAAAACTTTTCTTCTTCCAATTCTTCTTTTCTTCATTCAACTCAGTTCAAAAAAGATACCTCAAAATACTTCAATTGGTACGCGCAAGAAATAGGCCAATTCGGCAGCTTTTTGTTCAATTTCTCGTGGAGTAAAAAATTTATCATCAGTACGAGTCAAGGGAATGATCCCCTGGCCCCGGATTTCCATATAAAGAATACGACGAGGATAAAGACCCTCTTTAACCTGAATTCTAATTGATTGGATATCCCGCATAAGGAATCGAAGGAAGACGCGACGTTTTATTCCAGGGAATCCCCAACGAAAAATGCACACTATTCCCTCTTTTCTATCGAATCGGTCATAACCACTACCTACATTCCACAAAATAGTACACCACAAGTAGGAGCTAATGAATAGGCCTGCGATTCCGTAGAAAGACATCACGACCCCCTGCGGAAAAAAAAAGAATTTCTTGAGATGGAAGTATAGATATAATATTCTTACCAAGATAA
The DNA here is from genome assembly GCF_056163025.1 of Triticum urartu. Taxonomy (NCBI): domain Eukaryota; kingdom Viridiplantae; phylum Streptophyta; class Magnoliopsida; order Poales; family Poaceae; genus Triticum; species Triticum urartu. Next base: position 8,963,226 of record NW_028260368.1, on the reverse strand, counting down.
CTGGAAATCCCAACCGATAAGAATCCTAGTGAACCTAGAAAAAGAATACAGGCCCAGAAAAAATTACCCCTTTTTCGAGAACCTTTTAGAAGTTCTACCCATATGTGTTCTGATCGCCAATTCATATTAGATATACTAAATCCAGCAGCGGTCGATTGAAATTGAGAGAATAAGCTAAATAATTTTGACTTTACTTTTTTTGATTCTGAAATCGCCTTCAGCAACTAGTACTCCTGTGAAATAATAGGTTAGATACATTGACTTTCTATTCAAAAAATATTCGTTGATTCAATTAAAATAAATAAAATAAAACTCGCTATACCTGGCTCTGCATATTCATGCATTTATGCTCGTAGCCTATATCCGCATCCATAACCGTTTTTCATTTGTGTGTAGAAAGTGTGTGTAGAAAAAGCCACATACCCTACCATATTATATTACTTACACTAAAAAATACTAGACAATCTTATTTTTTTGCACATAAAGAAATAAAGAAGTCATTGCAATTGCCGGAAATACTAAGCCTACTAAAGGCACGAAAATAGAAGGTAAGTTTAAATCCGTCATGGAATAGGTGTCTCAATTCAAATTTACTATTTCTATCTAGTCGAAAAATATCTTAAGATTCTTATGATATAATTAAGTATATCTATTATAAGGAATATTGACTATTGTATTGTATTTTTTATTTTTAGTTTGAAAAATATTCTGTAAAAAAAATGAAAGGATAATAAGAAAATTCCAAAAAAGGAGAACTAATTAAAAAGATTTTATTTTGATTTTCCCATCCTCATGGCCTTTCTATCTTTCTAATCTAATTTGAAATTGGATTCAAAAGAAAGCGGTTAGAATTTACTTCCTGCATACATACTTCTCTAGAAGCGCATACAATAATGCGTGGTAAAGGCGGAAAAATAGTATATTCAATCAAAATCAAAGGGCAAATTATCTTACCTACTATAGATCCCCTACTACCTCTTAGACTTTAAAAGGCGATATACCACCCAAAGAAAGGGTATGAAAATGCCGGGTGGAGTTAGCTTTTCGACGAAGACCTGTCCCGTGCAGCGAAGCCCTGTTAGTAAGACCCCCCGCAATAATGGATTATAGAAGAATATTATTCCAAATACTCCTCTGGACGCATATAGTAGCATTGCGATTCCGAATCTTTTTTATTTATGAATATGAACAGAAAAAATTCATTGTATCGTTGGGTCGGAGCGGAGGTTTGGTCCAGAAAAATTAGAAACAAAACGTCTACTCTACCGCATTGAAGTCTATAGCGCTGTATTTCCACGAAAGTATAATTCTTACCATCAGGATACGATCCTTTCTTTTGAACTAAACGTCTCTACGATGGGTCCAGGTTCTATGTCCAATCCCAAATCAAGGATTTCTCGCTCTTGATCGGAGTCATAAACTAAAAAAAAACTACCTTTTTATCCTTTTTCTCAAGGTTATAGAAAACTTCCTTATCTAGTTCTAGCATTTTGAAAAAAAAAAAATGCTTCTTTTTTTACACACAGTTCGAGTCACTTGTTGACTCACGATTACGCCTGTTAAAAGTTTCAAACGTCCTCTTTTTTGAAATTGAAAGAGAGTCCTATAAAAAGGTCTAACTTCCAAACTATGTCTTTTTTCATTCATTCTCCTTTAGTTTTTTTCTCTATCTAGAAGTGGAATAGAATAACCCGGTTGAAGGGTAATGATCATACGTCTGTAATGCATTGTATGGCCCAGAATAGGTCCTATTCTTCTACCTTTTCCAGGTAGTCGATGGCTATTCACAGCTACCACCTTA
>NW_028260368.1:8928655-8960925 GCF_056163025.1 Triticum urartu | reverse complement strand
GATTCTTTCCCTTGATAAAAAAAATTCTGTCCTCTCGAGCTCCATCGTGTACTATGTTACTTAAACCCAGCGCAAATTTGGTTCGGAACGAATAGAACAGGCTATGTCGAGCCAAGAGCATTTTCATTACTATGGAAAATGATGGATAGCAAAATCCACAATCGATCATGTCCTTCAAGTCGCACGTTGCTTTCTACCACATCGTTTTAAACGAAGTTTTACCATAACAAACATTCCTCTTTTCATTGCAAAGTGGTATAGAGAATTGATCCAATATGGATGGAATCATGAATAGTCATTGGTTTAGTTTTTTTATACTAATTAAAACTTGCTATCTATGGAGCAATATGGATAAAAGAAAGTAAGTATTTATCCGGGAAGCCTCCGCCAAGATCCAATTTATTTAAACCCATATTAAAATTCTATCATATGAATGAAACATAGTTTGAAAAAGACGACTAAACAAGTTTGCTTAAAACTTATTTATTCTTAAATTTCCACCCTCAACGGATGGCTCGAGATGATCAATCTTGAAGTGAGAAAAGAAGGATTGACTCTTCCTCAATAAATAAACTATCAACCTCCAAAAAAGTTTAATTAATTTAATTACTAGAATTAGAATTCTAGTAGTAATATATTTTTTCAGTACCAAAAACAATTAACTATAATAACTAAATAAACTATTCCAATGAAAAGATTGAAAGTTTTTGGTAGTTATAGAATTCTCGTACTTCTTCAACTCGAATACCAAAAGGAAGAAAAAAATATGACTAAGTGATTTTATAGTAGAGGCATATCCTGAATGTGCTTGATAGATCCCATTTTTTCATGAAAATAAAGATAGTCAATTTGACTGGACTTAAGACTTTATTATGTTTTCTGAGAAAGAATAAGATATCATTATTCTCTTTAATAAACTTTTGTCTCGTACGGAATACTATATGATTTCACCGTTTGTTTCATCAGAAACAATCTGGGACGGAAGGATTCGAACCTCCGAGTAACGGGACCAAAACCCGCTGCCTTACCACTTGGCCACGCCCCATTTCGGGTTTTATGCGACACTAATAAACACTAGTATGTTTATTTGTTATTCGTCAATACCATTTCAATTACATAAAAAAGGAGGGATATTCTCTTGCTAGTATTCTACACATGCGGATAATATAGAATCAAAAAAATGCATTGATCATTACATGGAATTCTATTAAGATATTATATGAAAGTCGAATTTATTCCACTCTCATTTGAGAGTGCGAATACAAGGAGGTATTTTGTGTTTGGGAAAGTCCGAAGAAAAAAGATTTTGAATCTGCCTTTTCCTTCTTTCCCTTAAAAAAATAACTCAAGAAAAATCCAATTATTTACTCTACAAGAATGAAATGCTTGTTATGCCTAATATACTTAGTTTAACCTGTATCTGTTTTAATTCTGTTCTTTATCCTACTAGTTTTTTCTTTGCCAAATTACCCGAAGCTTATGCTATTTTCAATCCAATCGTGGATATTATGCCTGTTATACCTCTATTCTTTTTTCTATTAGCCTTTGTTTGGCAAGCTGCTGTAAGTTTTCGATGAAATCTTTAGTACTCTGTATGCCAAATTGAATGATGTGTTCATTCCAAAAAAATTTTAAAATGGGTAAAAGCCGAGAAGTTTTATATTTTTATATTATGAACCTTCGATTCTAAAATTTAAATTCTTCTACATTGAATGGGTAGCTACAGCAATAAATTTGGATCAGCCTTTCTACTCCCCTGCACCTAGGTTGAGCAGGTACCTAAAGGTACCTACACAATACCTAACCACCTAACCCTATTTTTGCTATTGATAAGAGTGCTTATTATAAAAGAATTCTTGCAATTTTTTTCAAGAATTCTTTTTTGCATTTTTAGGTATAAAAAAAAACCATCCTAGTGGATCCGTGTGGTAAGGAAAAACTGGTAATCTATTCCTTAAAAAAAAATCTTGGAGATTATGTAATGCTTACTCTCAAACTTTTTGTTTATACAGTAGTGATATTCTTTGTTTCACTCTTTATCTTTGGATTCTTATCTAATGACCCAGGACGGAATCCTGGACGCGAGGAGTAAAAATTCAGTTTTTTTTTTTCTTATTGGATTTGTTTCGTACATTTATCTATGAGAAAATCCGGGGGTCAGAATTCTTTCCAATTCGAAAGTCCCAAATGATCCAAGGGAGCGGAAAGAGAGGGATTCGAACCCTCGGTACAAAAAAATTGTACAACGGATTAGCAATCCGCCGCTTTAGTCCACTCAGCCATCTCTCCACGTTCCAAAGCGAAAGGTTTCCGTGATATGATATAGGCAAGAAATAAGAAATAACGGTTGCAAAAAACCCCTTTTTTTTCTTTCAAAAGTCTATAAAAATTATATTGCCAATTCCATTTTAATTATATTCTTTTTTCTTAATGTTAATAAAAAAAGAAGAAAATTCTTGTTTTTTCTTTCTAAAAATCGATATTGGCCGAGAGACAATCAAATAGATTTTCTCTTTAGCGGGCATTTCCATATAGGACTTGTTATAATTATAATAAAACAAGCAGGTTATATAAAAAAAACGCTTTTTTTGTCGATTATTTATCAAGAAAGCAAAAAGGGTTCTTATCAAATCCACCATAAAATTGGAAAGAAGCATAAAGTAAGTAGACCTGACTCCTTTAATGATGCCTCTATCCGCTATTCTGATATATAAATTCGATGTAGATGAAATTGTATAAGCGAATTTTTTTTATTTCCTTAGACTTAGACCGCGCAAGACAAGAATTTTTCGCTATTTACGATTTCATATTCTTGTTACTAGATGTTCTATAGGAATAAGAAGAAATCGCAACTCCTTTGCGCTACACATAAAATTGGATTTCGAAGGTCCATTTTTTTTTTTCAGAATCCTCTATTATTTTAGTTCTTCCACCCATGCAATAGAGAGGGAATGGGAAAAGAAGGGTTACTTTTATTTGCATTTTTCCCTTAAAAGATAGACTTTGAAATAGGAGTCTTGGAATAATGCTGAATTCAAAGGTTTATTTCTTTCTATAGTATAAGAAAAACAATTTATTTCTATTTCTATAGTATAAGAAAAACAAATAAATAGTATAAGAAAAACAAATCGAATCAAATTCATGGATTTACCACGACCTCGGTTGTGACTGTGACTCCATAGATAAAAATGGGAAATTTCTCTCTTCGAGACCATTGAAAAAGGGCATTGAACGAGAAAGAAATCGTCCACAGATAATAAAACTATCATATGCCTTGGAAAGTGATATGAGGTGCTCGGAAATGGTTGAAGTAATTGAATAGGAGGATCACTATGACTATAGCCCTTGGTAGAATTCCTAAAGAAGAAAATGATCTATTTGATACTATGGATGACTGGTTACGAAGGGACCGTTTCGTTTTTGTAGGATGGTCTGGCCTATTGCTCTTTCCTTGTGCTTATTTCGCTTTAGGGGGTTGGTTTACAGGGACAACTTTTGTAACTTCTTGGTATACCCATGGATTGGCTAGTTCCTATTTGGAAGGTTGTAATTTCTTAACCGCAGCAGTTTCTACCCCTGCCAATAGTTTAGCACACTCTTTGTTGCTACTATGGGGGCCCGAAGCACAAGGAGATTTTACTCGTTGGTGTCAATTAGGCGGTCTATGGACTTTTGTAGCTCTCCACGGGGCTTTTGCACTAATAGGTTTCATGTTACGCCAATTTGAACTTGCTCGGTCTGTTCAATTGCGGCCTTATAATGCAATCTCATTCTCTGGTCCAATTGCTGTTTTTGTTTCTGTATTCCTTATTTATCCACTGGGGCAATCTGGTTGGTTCTTTGCGCCGAGTTTTGGCGTAGCAGCGATATTTCGATTCATCCTTTTCTTCCAAGGATTTCATAATTGGACGTTGAACCCATTTCATATGATGGGAGTTGCCGGAGTATTAGGTGCGGCTCTGCTATGCGCTATTCATGGAGCGACCGTAGAAAACACTCTATTTGAGGACGGTGATGGTGCAAATACCTTCCGTGCTTTTAACCCAACTCAAGCTGAAGAAACTTATTCAATGGTCACTGCTAACCGCTTTTGGTCCCAAATCTTTGGTGTTGCTTTTTCCAATAAACGTTGGTTACATTTCTTTATGCTATTTGTACCCGTCACCGGTTTATGGATGAGTGCTATTGGCGTAGTTGGCTTGGCTCTGAACTTACGTGCCTATGACTTTGTTTCCCAGGAAATCCGTGCAGCGGAAGATCCTGAATTTGAGACTTTCTACACCAAAAATATTCTTTTAAACGAGGGTATTCGTGCGTGGATGGCAGCTCAGGATCAGCCTCATGAAAATCTTATATTCCCTGAGGAGGTTCTACCACGTGGAAACGCTCTTTAATGGAACTTTCGTTTTAGCTGGTCGTGACCAAGAAACCACCGGCTTTGCTTGGTGGGCTGGGAATGCCAGACTTATCAATTTGTCCGGTAAACTGCTTGGAGCTCATGTAGCTCATGCCGGATTAATCGTATTCTGGGCCGGAGCAATGAACCTATTTGAAGTGGCCCATTTCGTACCAGAAAAGCCCATGTATGAACAAGGGTTGATTTTACTTCCACACTTAGCTACTCTAGGTTGGGGAGTAGGGCCAGGGGGGGAAGTTCTAGATACTTTTCCGTACTTTGTATCTGGCGTACTTCACCTAATTTCCTCCGCAGTCTTAGGCTTCGGTGGCATTTATCACGCGCTTCTGGGACCCGAGACTCTTGAGGAATCTTTTCCATTCTTTGGTTATGTCTGGAAAGATAGAAATAAAATGACTACAATTTTGGGTATTCACTTAATTTTGTTAGGTCTAGGTGCTTTTCTTCTAGTACTCAAGGCTCTTTATTTTGGCGGTGTATATGATACCTGGGCCCCTGGGGGGGGAGATGTAAGAAAAATTACCAATTTGACCCTTAGTCCCAGTGTTATATTTGGTTATTTACTAAAATCTCCTTTTGGTGGAGAAGGGTGGATTGTTAGTGTAGATGATTTAGAAGATATAATTGGTGGGCATGTATGGTTGGGTTTTATTTGTGTATTTGGCGGAATTTGGCATATTTTAACCAAACCCTTCGCATGGGCTCGCCGTGCATTTGTATGGTCTGGAGAAGCTTACTTGTCTTATAGTTTAGCTGCTTTATCTGTCTTTGGTTTTATCGCTTGTTGTTTTGTATGGTTCAATAATACAGCTTATCCGAGTGAGTTTTATGGACCCACCGGGCCAGAAGCTTCTCAAGCTCAAGCATTTACTTTTCTAGTTAGAGACCAGCGTCTTGGAGCTAATGTGGGATCCGCTCAAGGACCCACAGGTTTAGGTAAATATCTAATGCGTTCCCCAACTGGGGAGGTTATCTTTGGAGGGGAAACTATGCGTTTTTGGGACCTTCGTGCTCCATGGTTAGAACCTCTAAGGGGCCCCAACGGTTTGGACTTGAGTAGGTTGAAAAAAGACATACAACCTTGGCAAGAACGACGCTCAGCAGAATATATGACCCACGCTCCTTTAGGCTCTTTAAATTCCGTGGGTGGCGTAGCTACCGAGATCAATGCAGTTAATTATGTCTCTCCTAGAAGTTGGTTATCAACTTCTCATTTTGTTCTAGGATTCTTCTTTTTTGTGGGCCATTTATGGCATGCAGGAAGAGCCCGAGCTGCTGCAGCAGGTTTTGAAAAGGGAATCGATCGTGATTTGGAACCTGTTCTTTACATGAACCCTCTTAACTAAGATTTTCTTATTTATACCTGTTCTACTTTTTTTCTGTTCTGGCTCGGTTATTCCATCTAGCCGAGCCATTCATTCCTTTTTATGAAAGAAAGATAAGGGACAGAAAAAAAAAATAAATAAAAATGAAAGAAACAAACGTATTCAATAAGCAAAAGGAGAGAGAGGGATTCGAACCCTCGATAGTTCCTAGAACTATACCGGTTTTCAAGACCGGAGCTATCAACCACTCAGCCATCTCTCCACAGCCTAATCCTTATTTTACTCCTACAAATAGAACATAGCCATATAAAAAATAAAAAGATTTATTAGCCTCTAGAAAGATATCAGATACAAGTTCCTTTTCGATATATCTCTGTATACTGTATACACGGATACAGGATCCGCTATACCCGCTTGTGAAATAAAGAGTAAATAATCTCTTCTCACCCCCATATCCAAATAAAAAAGCGGTTTAAGTAATAAATTTGAATTAAAGAGAAGAATCAATGGATTCATGATTAAACCCCTCCTACTTCTTGTATTTTTTTACAATTTTGGTTTAAGTGAGGGATCAAATATGTAGTCAACTTTATTTGATGGTAGCTTGGAGGATTAGAAATATGACTATTGCTTTCCAATTAGCTGTTTTTGCATTAATTGCGACTTCCTCAGTCTTAGTAATTAGTGTACCCCTTGTATTTGCTTCTCCTGATGGTTGGTCAAATAATAAAAATGTTGTATTTTCCGGTACATCATTATGGATTGGACTAGTCTTTCTCGTAGCTATTCTGAATTCTCTCATTTCTTAAATGAAATTTGGTTAATATTTATTAACCCCATAAAAAAGAAATAATAAAGGCCATTTCTTCTAAAAAATTAGAATAGTGAGACGTATTAAAACGCAATTTGCGTTCCGAATTGCTAGCTCTTCTCTTTCAGTATTATGAAATTCCATTCCCATTAGAATATTCATTGACAGATAATAAAAAAAGGAAAACTCTAATATAATAGAAAATGAAATGAAACGGTCGACCCAGACATAGAAGGTCGACCCAGGCGGATATACGCTATAAAATATATACCGTAGCGAGCGTAGTTCAATGGTAAAATATCTCCTTGCCAAGGAGAAGATACGGGTTCGATTCCCGCCGCTCGCCCGCTTAATTTATCAAAGTACTATGATAAAAAGTTTAGTCTAGTTAACTGTTTAACTACTTATATTAAATTAAGTATTAATTAGGTGTTAGTCTAGTGCCGTATCCCTTACTATCTTACCCTTCCTTTGCATCCCACTCAAAAAAAGAGGGCGCTCCAGAGGCAGAAATAGAACTCGCCAACAGAGCTCCAAAAATTGGGTATTAACTGAGACAAACAACGGGCAAACTTTTTTTAAAGGGAAGGGAGAGGTAGACTGTCCCTTTCGTTTCATTTTTATTTTCTGCAGGGTAGGGAGAGGCCTTGCGCCTTCTTTTTTTGAAGGCAAGTGACTTCGCAAACTGCTCAATTTTGCCCTCTAGGGCCGGGAACTAATGAATAAAAAAGGGTTGGATACGCCCCTCTACCATACATATCTAGAGAAATAGAATAGTCCTTTTATACAGACTGCTAAGTGCGGAGACGGGAATCGAACCCGTGACCTCAAGGTTATGAGCCTCGTGAGCTACCAAACTGCTCTACTCCGCTCTGGAGTACCAGAAACTGGTGGACAAAAAAGGCTTGAATACAAGCCTCTAACATGTCTAGACAAATAGAATACTCCTTTTATACAGAATGGAGCGGGTAGCGGGAATCGAACCCGCATCGTTAGCTTGGAAGGCTAGGGGTTATAGTCGACGTTGGTTGATTATTTTTAACGTCTCTAATTCAAAACCGAACATGAAATTTTGATTTCATTCGGCTCCTTTATGGATATTCTCACCACTTAACATCTATGTCAGCTTTTCTATTTGAATGGAACCAAAGCTCTCCGCTTTCTAGATGATCCTTATAGAGTAGGAGATAGAAATTCTATCTAAATTCATCTAATCTACTTACTTCGTTCCCTAATTTCATTCAAGAGATCCTGAGGAAAAGAATTGGGTTTCCACCGAGCTGAAACAATATGCGGATGGTTCTAGTAAACCAAAACTATCGTTTTTTAGCTATTTGGCTTCCTTATTCCTTATTTTAAGAAGATTTAGTTACGATTGGAAATCAACTTTTTTGTATCTTCATCCATAGATCCTTTACTCATATTTTCAAAATTGGAATACTTAATCCAATGCAAAATTATGCTTCGCGACTCTGTACTCATAATCCTATTTTTATTTTGGATGCAATTTAAATTAGTCTTTGGATACAAATCGCCAGAATGTATATTCTTCCTCAATATGCTATTGAGAGGAAAAGGATTTAATCCTTTATAAGAACTAAAGTTTTCATCGGAATATAAAAATAAAAAACTTAAGGATGCCTTAAGTATATCATTTCAAATTCAGTTATTAATAGAACGAATCACACTTTTACCACTAAACTATACCCGCTACATTGTAGATTATGGTATAAATGGTACCCTTTGTCAAGGATAGCCATTTGACAAGAAGGCTAATTCCCCCTTATTGAATCAGATGGAGAAGGTTCATGACACTGAGCCGTTGGTACTTCTACTTCGATCGCTCGCCTTTACTTTAGGATTTAGATAGCCCCTCTGGTCTGTAAAAAAAATCTTTTCTTACCATGCTAATAGCGCCTGAACCAAATGTATTTATTTTGATTAGGATCCTATTCTACGGTTACGACTACAATAATAATTATTTACTTTGCAAGGACGTAAGTGTGTCAGACTGCTAAATTGTTTTATTATTCCTACAATATAAACTAGGGGATATAGGGGGTAACACTGTCCCTATAAATTCCTTTTTTCCTTTTCTTTTTTGTCCAGAATTGAACAAAAAAGAAATTATGGAAGATGTTTTCTTCCCCCATTAAGTCCGAGCCATAGAGTAAGAGTGAGATGAGTTTTCCAAATTCATCATAGACTTTCCCTATGGCTTGATAGAAGTAAGCAGCAAAGAGTCGTAACTTAAAGAAAAAAACGGACAGGGCCGACAGATTTACCTGATGTAAAGAAGATCCTAAAAGTCTCTGATTAGTCGACTCTCTCCATTTAACACTTTCCTCTCTCTCCTTTTTTCCACTGACTCAATTCTAGTTTATTAGATTCTTGTTTAAAAGAATGCAAAAAGTTCAATAGAACTAAGAACACATAAAAAATAGCATAGAGGATCAAGGCCATTACCAAAAGTTCCTCCCAAGGATCCTATATCCTATTGGGTATCTGTTCCCCGCCTTTTCCCGCTAGGATCGGAAATCTTATATTTTCCATATCCATATACCGTTGAATCCTTGGGGTTCCAGAATCCGCCTATTTTACTAGTCTTCGGAAACGGAAAACCCTGAACCAAGAAGAGTTGGATATGTTATGTAGGGTATGTTTTTTTTTATTAATTTTATTTTGAGCTCTCAAGATATCGATATATACATATACAATCTCTACATAATGTCTCTCTCTCTATCTCTATATATTATATATATAATATGTACATTATGCAGTAGACCCATAATGGGAAATCCAAGTGGCTAATTTTTGAATTAAATAAAAAGCCCTTTTAACTCAGTGGTAGAGTAATGCCATGGTAAGGCATAAGTCATCGGTTCAAATCCGATAAAGGGCTTTTTAAATTAGTGGTAGAGTAATCTCGTGCTAAGACGTAAGTCGTTGGTTCGAATCTGATAGAGTACTTTTCTACTAAATTGATTCACTTTTTTTCTTTGTTTTTGAAACTTTCTCTATATTTTTAGAGAATTTTATGACTTAGTGCGGGATGGATGCATTTTTGGTATGAACACTAAATGAAGCACGGAGAATTAATCTATAACGATCAACTAAAAAAAATCCTAGATGAAAACATAACAGAAAAGTTGGAAAAACTCTTTGCTTTGGATCTATTTATACTTTTCGAGTATATTGACAATTCCAAAAAACTGCTCATACTATGATTATAGTATAATCACGAGCGGTTGTATATGGCCCTATCGTCTAGTGATGCCCCTATCGTCTAGTGGTTCAGGACATCTCTCTTTCAAGGAGGCAGCGGGGATTCGACTTCCCCTGGGGGTAGGGAGTATTATGAAAGGAGGTTAATCATAGATTAGCAAAAACCCTAGAATAAATTCTTCCTGGGTCGATGCCCGAGTGGTTAATGGGGACGGACTGTAAATTCGTTGACAATGTCTACGCTGGTTCAAATCCAGCTCGGCCCAAACCAAAAATCTAGGGCTTCGTGAGTATGAACTAAATCCTTTTGTTTTTCTTCCATAAAATAAAATGTCTGATCTATAGAAATAAAAGATAAAGAAAAAAGGGAAATTTTTTTTTCTAATCCATATCTCTCTCATTCCTTTCTTACAAACAAAAGAGTTTTTCTTATTGAAGGCTGGATTATTATCCATTTTTAGTGATAAAAAATCACGACATACTAGTTATGTCACTCTCACTATACCCACGTATAATATAATATGTGGGTATGTAGTATATGATTCGTCTATTTCTTAGAGTACGAAAGACGAATCGAATCTTCTTATGGTTCTATTTAAGAATGGGTATGCCATACACCCCGCGGGGATTGTAGTTCAATTGGTCAGAGCACCGCCCTGTCAAGGCGGAAGCTGCGGGTTCGAGCCCCGTCAGTCCCGAACTAGGGTTCAATGAATGGAGAAATTGATATTTCCTTTTTCCATGAAAAAAAGGGGCAGGGAGCAAGATCAAATACCCACAGGGCACCCTTACTTCACTTTTTTATTTTGCATCTCTCATTAAAGAGGGAGGGAGGGCATATAGGAATTTTTTTTTCACTACTCCCAATCGATAAAGAAAGACACACATACGATATGTGGATTAGTAGAATTTAGGATATTATATTACTCTATCTTTCTTTATGATGATACCATCCTCATCTTAATTTCCTATTCCACTCTTATGGAATAGAGTACCGGTATTTTACCGGAATCCATACATAAATCGTATTCCCTTTTTATTTCAGACCTCTTTTCCCCATCTCACTTCTACTGCTTATTTGGATGTCTATGTGACCCATAGAAAGTGAAAGTTGGTCATATAATACATACATAATTGTATGTATAACTATAAGAAAAAGGAAGGGAAATTGTATAAGATTAAGAAAGTATAAGATTAAGAAAGCTCGTGGGTTAGAGATATAGAAAAGAAAAAGTAGAAAAGGATTAAAAAAGAGGGAATTCCTAATCCAATCAAAAAACCCATTTTGGTCTTAGTGTGGATAGAGGATCTTCCTATGTTATACTATATAACTCTCATCCGTGAAATATAACTCTCATCCATGAATTGATTTGATAGATCCGATATTCATAATATTGAATTGATTCAGTATTATCAGAATGCAAGCCCTACCCTTGAATTTACAAGATACCCCTTTTTCCTCTCCATGGGATTACATCCCGAGTTATTGTGAAAATAAAAAATAAAGAGGTTATGGAAGTCAATATTCTCGCATTTATTGCTACTGCACTGTTCATTCTAGTTCCTACTTCTTTTTTACTTATTATTTATGTAAAAACAGTCAGCCAAAATAATTAATTGGAATTCCAATTAATCATTGAAGAAATTAAAAAGGGATTAAATAAAAAAAATCCAAGTCTTAAATGAAAGGATCTGGTTGGAATCTTAAAGTGTGGTAGAAAGAACTACATATAGTTTTTTCTACGACACTTTAGATTCTTTCTATTATATTATCTTTGAATCTACATAGAATAGATTAGTAGATTGAAATAGTTAAGTAGTCTAATTCAATTTCTTTTTTCATTGCATCCACTTAATTTCAATCAGGTCAAAATAAAAAAATCTAAGACAATTCTTGACCAAAGAATCCATGGAAGGAAAGAAAAATAATATGAAGAATAGACTATAGTAAAAAGTAAAAGGAAATGGAAAATGTGTGATATGCCGTGAATAGTTCCGTGGAAGAAAGTCTAATTTTCTTATGTATAGAACTTTTTTTAACCATTCGTCATTTCTAGTAGAAATTCTGAATTGGTATAATGGCTCTTTCTTACATTACAACTTACAATACAAGAGTTTCTTACAGGAGTGAAACAAAACTAAAGAAAAAGATTAAAGAATAACGTTTGACAAAATGATTAATGCAAAATGATCCATTAAAGAAAAGAATTGATACAACAATTTGATTACTTAATCAATTAGTAGTATCCCTAGAGTCCACTCCTTCCCCATACTACTAGTGAAAGAGAAAATGTAAAGACTACCATTAAAGCAGCCCAAGCGAGACTTACTATATCCATCTAAATTATGTCTCCTATTTCTATGAAGGGATTATTCTACTATTGATCAATAATCATAGTGGAATCAAGGGTACAGAGTCAAAAAGGGATTCCGCCCTAAGGCCATGGATCAATCAGTTCAAGGAATTTACTCCTAACAAATTCTTATAGGAATTCTGGTAGAATTAGAGAGCATTAAAAATACGAGATACTATAGCCCTTTTTTCCTTAAAAAAGAAAGAGTACGGGAATGATGTCCTGAATAGAAGAAGCGGGAATAGGAAGATTTTTTATTCCTTTTGTTACTCTTTTTTTTTTTTTTAAGCAAAGGACGCCCGAATATACCATAAAATTATCGATAGATAAATATTTATTGGATACCTACCTTACCTAATGTTTATTTTTGACCTAAACCCTGCAGCCTTGCTTTGTATCATTCTATGAAAGAATGAAGAGATTTTATCCATAATACAACTCCTAAATTGATTTTTGATCGACCTATTTAATCTGATTCTCGTTAGAATTAAGTAGTCCTTACTTTAGTGTATGTAGGTAACATAAGATGTACGATAAAAAAATGTATAATAATTAGTAAGTCTTGATATTCTTTCGTGGAGTCCCTTCTTGAATCTTAGATTGAAAAAAAAAAAGAATGCCCCTTAGGGACCTTTCTTTGGATACCAAGATTTCTGACATCTTATCCTCGTATTTTAAAATTATCAAATCGAATCTCAATTAAGAACCAATTCAAATTCATATAATAAAAGAATAAGGAAACACTACCTCACCCCTATTGATAACCATTTTGGCCACTACCGTCAAAACAAACCCTAACCCTAGTTTGAGGATAGAACTATGGTATGGTTTCTCTAAACCCAGTATCGGCAGGCCCAGTTACTCTCTTGCCCGAACTTATGCGAAGTAAAAATTTATCGAATTCGATCAGCACTATAAAAAAAACCTAAGTATTTTATTGATCAGGCGGCACCCAGATTTGAACTGGGGATAAAGGATTTGCAGTCCCCTGCCTTACCGCTTGGCCATGCCGCCAAAAAATCCGATCAAAAATCTAGAAAACAGCAAGTATTCATCCACGTTTTCTTACGAAAAGCCCCTTTTATTTTGAATATAATTCTACTTACTTTTTTCCAATCTTTTTCAAAAAATCTATTCCTGCTTTTTTTGATCCAGTTTCTATTATTCTCCTCGATAGATTCTATCTTAAAACATACATTGTTAACACAATAAAACTTCCCATTTCTTTCTATTGAGATGAAAAAGAAGAAAAAGTGGATTTCTATTCACAGGCTGCAAAATTCAGAATAAATTGGAACCGTTAACTAGAATTCTCTTTTTTTTATTGCAGTAGTGAACTACTCTTAAATCGGTATTATCTCCCCCCCCTTCAATGGCATAATAAAATATTATGGCTTTATGCTTAATCCGTGTATAGGTAAACTTTAGGTCCGAACAGCATTATTATCCAAAGATCCCCTTTATGTACATATCTCTATGGGGAATCATGCTTTAATTTTTCAAAGTATTAAATTAAATATCTTGAATAAAAAAAGGAAATTTGCTCTGATATAGAGTATAACCTGACTATCTTGGCGTACCCAAGTGAAATTACGATAAAAGAAAAGCATGGATATGGGGAGAGGTGGATAACTAGATTGGCATGTACTTAAAAAAGGGACTTACTTTATTTTAGAATTCCACAATGAAATACTGAATTTTCTAGCAATTATACTACTCCGATCCGAAATAAAAAAGAACCCTCAAATTATTTTGAGAAATTAAAGTAAGCACGCTATTCTAAATCGAAGTAAAGTCAAACTTTCTAGTATATTATATTACGGCTTTATTACATTCATAGAAAGGAGATAAAATGAGAAATCTTTGCCATCCAATCTGATTAGAATATCATAACATAAAGTATAAGTGGCAGAATTTTTTTTGTAGGAATGTTTTATCAATTCATTTTCATTTCATTTGTACCCCTGGCAAACTCGAACTTTCGTCCAAATGGTCTCTATTCATATGTATGAAATACATATATGAAATACGTATGTGGAGTTCCCTAGAATTTCATGTGATTCAGTAAACAGAATATAGATTCCATGATTGCTAGATCGATCCATAGGGATTGATGAAGAGTGAGCTGATAATGGAATTTTTCTTTGATAAACAGGAAACTTAAGATTAAGATGCTCCGGAATGGAAACGAGGGAATGTCCACAATACCCGGATTTAGTCAGATCCAATTCGAGGGATTTTGTAGGTTCATTAATCAAGCCTTGGCAGAAGAACTTGACAAGTTTCCAACAATTAAAGATCCAGATCACGAAATTGCATTTCAATTATTTGCGAAAGGATATCAACTGCTAGAACCCTCGATAAAAGAAAGAGATGCTGTGTATGAATCACTCACCTATTCTTCCGAATTATATGTATCTGCGAGATTAATTTTTGGTTTCGATGTGCAAAAGCAAACCATTTCTATCGGAAACATTCCTATAATGAATTCCTTAGGAACCTTTATTATAAATGGAATATACCGAATTGTGATCAATCAAATATTGCTAAGTCCTGGTATTTACTACCGCTCGGAATTAGATCATAAGGGAATTTCTATCTACACTGGCACTATAATATCAGATTGGGGGGGGAGATCGGAATTAGCAATTGATAAAAAAGAAAGGATATGGGCTCGCGTGAGTAGAAAACAAAAGATATCTATTCTAGTTCTATCATCAGCTATGGGTTCGAATCTAAGAGAAATTCTGGATAATGTTTCCTACCCTGAAATTTTCTTGTCTTTCCCGAATGCTAAAGAGAAGAAGAGGATTGAGTCAAAAGAAAAAGCTATTTTGGAGTTTTATCAACAATTTGCTTGTGTAGGTGGGGACCTGGTATTTTCGGAGTCCTTATGCGAGGAATTACAAAAGAAATTTTTTCAACAAAAATGTGAATTAGGAAGGATTGGTCGACGAAATATGAATCGGAGACTTAATCTTGATATTCCTCAGAACAATACATTCTTGTTACCACGAGATGTATTGGCCGCTACGGATCATTTGATTGGAATGAAATTTGGAACGGGTATACTTGACGATGACGATATGAATCACTTGAAAAATAAACGTATTCGTTCGGTTGCGGATCTGTTACAAGATCAATTCGGATTGGCTCTTGGTCGTTTACAACATGCAGTTCAAAAAACTATTCGTAGAGTATTCATACGTCAATCGAAACCGACTCCCCAAACTTTGGTAACTCCAACTTCAACTTCAATTTTATTAATAACTACTTATGAGACCTTTTTTGGCACATACCCGTTATCTCAAGTTTTTGATCAAACGAATCCATTGACACAAACTGTTCATGGGCGAAAAGTGAGTTGTTTAGGTCCTGGAGGGTTGACGGGGAGAACCGCAAGTTTTCGGAGCCGAGATATTCATCCGAGTCACTATGGGCGTATTTGTCCAATTGACACGTCTGAAGGAATCAATGTTGGACTTACTGGATCCTTAACAATTCATGCGAGAATTGATCACTTGTGGGGATCCATAGAGAGTCCGTTTTATGAAATATCTGCTGAGAAAGCAAAAGAAAAAAAAGAGAGACAGGTGGTTTATCTATCACCAAATAGAGATGAATATTATATGATAGCAGCAGGAAATTCTTTGTCCTTGAATCAAGGTATTCAGGAAGAACAGGTTGTTCCGGCTAGATACCGTCAAGAATTCTTGACTATTGCATGGGAACAGATTCATGTTAGAAGTATTTTTCCTTTCCAATATTTTTCTATTGGTGGGTTCTCTCATTCCTTTTATTGAGCACAATGATGCGAATCGGGCTTTAATGAGTTCTAATATGCAGCGCCAAGCAGTTCCGCTTTCTCGGTCCGAGAAATGCATTGTTGGAACTGGATTGGAACGCCAAACAGCTCTAGATTCGAGGGTTTCCATTATAGCCGAACGCGAGGGAAAGATCATTTCTACTGATAGTCATAAGATACTTTTATCAAGTAGTGGGAAGACTATAAGTATTCCTTTAGTTAACCACCGTCGCTCTAACAAAAATACTTGTATGCACCAAAAACCCCGGGTTCCACGGGGTAAATCCATTAAAAAAGGACAAATTTTAGCAGAAGGAGCTGCTACAATTGGGGGCGAACTTGCTTTAGGAAAAAACGTATTAGTAGCTTATATGCCATGGGAAGGTTACAATTTTGAAGACGCAGTACTAATTAGCGAACGTTTGGTATATGAAGATATTTATACCTCTTTTCACATCCGGAAATATGAAATTCAGACGGATACGACAAGCCAGGGCTCCGCTGAAAAAATCACTAAAGAAATACCACATCTAGAAGAACATTTACTCCGCAATTTGGACAGAAATGGAGTTGTTAGGTTGGGATCCTGGGTAGAAACTGGTGATATTTTAGTAGGTAAATTAACGCCTCAGATAGCGAGCGAATCATCTTATATCGCGGAAGCTGGATTATTACGGGCCATATTTGGCCTTGAGGTTTCCACTTCAAAAGAAACTTCTCTGAAATTACCTATAGGTGGAAGAGGGCGCGTTATCGATGTGAAATGGATCCAAAGGGACCCGCTCGACATAATGGTTCGTGTATATATTTTACAGAAACGTGAAATCAAAGTTGGGGATAAAGTAGCCGGAAGACATGGGAATAAAGGGATCATTTCCAAAATTTTGCCTAGGCAAGATATGCCCTATTTGCAAGATGGAACACCCGTTGATATGGTCTTCAATCCCTTAGGAGTACCCTCCCGAATGAATGTGGGACAAATATTTGAAAGCTCGCTCGGATTAGCGGGGGATCTGCTAAAGAAACATTATAGAATAGCACCCTTTGATGAGAGATATGAGCAAGAGGCTTCAAGAAAACTTGTGTTTTCAGAATTATATGAAGCCAGTAAAGAAACAAAAAATCCATGGGTATTTGAACCCGAGTACCCGGGAAAAAGCAGAATATTTGATGGAAGAACAGGCGACCCCTTTGAGCAACCTGTTCTAATAGGGAAGTCCTATATCTTAAAATTAATTCATCAAGTTGATGAGAAAATTCATGGGCGTTCTACTGGGCCCTACTCACTTGTTACACAACAACCGGTTAGAGGAAGAGCCAAGCAAGGGGGACAACGAGTAGGAGAAATGGAAGTTTGGGCTTTAGAAGGATTTGGTGTTGCTCATATTTTACAAGAGATACTTACTTATAAATCTGACCATCTTATAGCTCGCCAAGAAATACTTAATGCTACGATCTGGGGAAAAAGAATACCTAATCATGAGGATCCTCCAGAATCTTTTCGAGTGCTCGTTCGAGAACTACGATCTTTGGCTCTAGAACTGAATCATTTCCTTGTATCTGAAAAGAACTTCCAGGTTAATAGGGAGGAAGTTTGATCGGAATAAATATAAATTCTTTTCTTATTTCTATTTTATGATTGACCAATATAAACATCAACAACTTCAAATTGGACTCGTTTCCCCTCAACAAATAAAGGCTTGGGCTAACAAAAACCTACCTAATGGAGAAGTCGTTGGCGAAGTCACAAGGCCCTCTACTTTTCATTATAAAACCGATAAACCAGAAAAAGATGGATTGTTTTGCGAAAGAATCTTTGGACCCATAAAAAGCGGGATTTGCGCTTGTGGCAATTCTCGAGCGAGCGGAGCTGAAAACGAAGACGAAAGATTTTGCCAAAAATGCGGGGTCGAATTTGTGGATTCTCGGATACGAAGATATCAAATGGGATACATCAAACTCGCATGTCCCGTGACTCATGTGTGGTATTTGAAAGGTCTTCCTAGTTATATCGCGAATCTTTTAGATAAACCTCTTAAGAAGTTGGAGGGCCTAGTATACGGCGATTTCTCTTTTGCTAGGCCCAGCACTAAAAAACCCACTTTTTTACGATTACGAGGTTTATTCGAAGAGGAAATTGCATCCTGTAACCACAGCATTTCTCCCTTTTTTTCTACCCCAGGCTTTGCAACATTTCGAAATCGGGAAATTGCGACAGGAGCAGGTGCTATTAGAGAACAATTAGCAGATTTGGATTTGCGAATTATTATAGAGAATTCTTTGGTCGAATGGAAGGAATTAGAAGACGAGGGGTATAGTGGAGATGAGTGGGAAGATAGAAAAAGACGAATAAGAAAAGTTTTTTTGATTAGACGCATGCAATTGGCGAAACATTTTATTCAAACAAATGTAGAACCAGAATGGATGGTTTTGTGCTTATTACCGGTTCTTCCTCCCGAATTGAGACCTATTGTTTATAGGTCTGGAGATAAAGTAGTGACTTCAGACATTAATGAACTTTATAAGAGAGTTATCCGTCGGAACAACAATCTTGCCTATCTATTAAAAAGAAGTGAATTAGCGCCAGCAGATTTAGTAATGTGCCAGGAAAAATTGGTACAAGAAGCCGTGGATACACTTCTTGATAGTGGGTCCCGCGGGCAACCGACGAGGGATGGTCACAATAAAGTATACAAATCACTTTCAGATGTAATTGAAGGTAAAGAGGGAAGGTTTCGCGAGACTCTGCTTGGGAAACGGGTCGATTACTCGGGGCGTTCTGTCATTGTTGTGGGTCCTTCGCTTTCATTACATCAATGTGGATTACCTCTAGAGATAGCAATAAAGCTTTTTCAGCTATTTGTAATTCGCGATTTAATCACGAAACGCGCCACTTCTAATGTAAGGATTGCTAAAAGGAAAATTTGGGAAAAAGAACCCATTGTATGGGAAATACTTCAAGAAGTTATGCGGGGACATCCTGTACTGTTAAATAGAGCACCTACCCTGCATAGATTAGGCATACAGGCCTTTCAACCCACTTTAGTAGAGGGGCGTACTATTTCTTTACACCCATTAGTGTGTAAGGGTTTCAATGCGGACTTTGATGGAGATCAAATGGCTGTTCATCTACCTTTATCCTTGGAAGCTCAGGCAGAAGCCCGTTTACTTATGTTTTCTCATATGAATCTCTTATCTCCCGCTATTGGGGATCCTATTTGCGTACCAACCCAAGACATGCTTATCGGGCTTTATGTATTAACGATTGGAAAGCGTCGAGGTATTTGTGCAAATAGATATAATAGTTGCAGAAACTACCCAAATCTAAAAGTAAATTACAATAATAATAATAATTTTAAATATAGGAAAGATAAAGAACCCCATTTTTCTAGTTCTTATGATGCACTGGGAGCTTATAGACAAAAACTAATCAGTTTAGATAGTCCCTTGTGGCTACGATGGAACCTGGATCAACGCGTCATTGGGTCAAGAGAAGTTCCGATTGAAGTTCAATATGAATCTTTGGGGACTTATCATGAGATTTATGCCCACTATCTAATAATGGGAAATAGAAAAAAAGAAATTCGTTCGATATACATTCGAACCACTCTTGGTCATATTTCTTTTTATAGAGAAATAGAGGAAGCCATACAAGGATTTAGTCAGGCCTATTCATACACTACCTAAACAAGAAAGTTAGATTCGGCGATGCCCCTCCCCTTTCGGGGGGCATTCCGATTTCCCTAGTATCATCATTATTTGCCACGCGAATCCAGATTGAGATTGAGGCAATTAAGTTAATTAAATTTTCGAATCACTGACTCAGGCCCATTGTCGAATCCTACTCAGCAATTGTCGAATCCTACTCAGCCGAAAAGGGGGTACTTATGTATGGCGGAACGGGCCAATCTGGTCTTTCATAATAAAGAGATAGACGGAACTGGTATGAAACGACTTATTAGCAGATTAATAGATCATTTTGGAATGGGATATACATCCCATATACTGGATCAACTAAAGACTCTGGGCTTCCATCAAGCCACTACTACATCGATTTCGTTAGGAATCGAGGATCTTTTAACAATACCCTCTAAGGGATGGTTAGTCCAAGACGCGGAACAACAGAGTTTTCTTTTGGAGAAACACTATTATTATGGGGCTGTACACGCGGTAGAAAAATTACGCCAATCTGTTGAGATATGGTATGCGACAAGTGAATATTTGAAACAAGAAATGAATTCAAATTTTCGGATAACGGATCCTTCTAATCCAGTCTATCTAATGTCTTTTTCAGGAGCCAGAGGAAATGCATCTCAAGTACACCAATTAGTAGGTATGAGAGGATTAATGTCGGACCCTCAAGGACAAATGATTGATTTACCTATTCAAAGCAATTTACGCGAGGGACTTTCTTTGACAGAATATATAATTTCCTGCTATGGAGCCCGCAAAGGGGTTGTAGATACTGCTGTGCGAACAGCAGATGCTGGATATCTTACACGTAGACTTGTTGAAGTAGTTCAACATATTATTGTGCGTAGAAGAGATTGTGGTACTATCCGAGGTATTTCTGTAAGTCCTCAAAATGGGATGACGGAAAAACTTTTTGTCCAAACACTAATTGGTCGTGTATTAGCAGACGATATATATATCGGTTCACGATGCATTGCCGCGCGAAATCAAGATATTGGAATTGGATTAGTCAATCGATTCATAACTGCCTTTCGAGCACAACCATTTCGAGCACAACCAATATATATTAGAACCCCCTTTACTTGCCGAAGCACTTCTTGGATCTGTCAATTATGCTATGGCCGGAGTCCTACTCATAGTGATCTGGTCGAATTGGGAGAAGCCGTAGGTATTATTGCAGGTCAATCAATTGGGGAGCCAGGGACTCAACTAACATTAAGAACTTTTCATACTGGCGGAGTATTCACAGGGGGTACTGCCGACCTTGTACGATCCCCTTCGAATGGAAAAATAAAATTCAATGAGAATTTGGTTCACCCCACACGTACCCGTCATGGGCAGCCTGCTTTTCTATGTTATATAGACTTGCATGTAACTATTCAGAGTCAAGATATTCTATATAGTGTGAATATTCCCTCAAAAAGCTTGATTCTAGTGCAAAATGATCAATATGTAAAATCCGAACAAGTAATTGCGGAGATTCGTGCCGGAACGTCCACTTTACATTTTAAAGAAAGGGTACAAAAGCATATTTATTCTGAATCAGACGGCGAAATGCACTGGAGTACTGATGTTTACCATGCGCCCGAATATCAATATGGTAATCTTCGCCGATTACCAAAAACAAGCCATTTATGGATATTGTCAGTAAGTATGTGCAGATCCAGTATAGCGTCTTTTTCACTCCACAAGGATCAAGATCAAATGAATACTTATGGTAAAAAAGATAGGGAAATTCTTGATTATTCAACGTCGGATCGAATCATGTCCAATGGCCATTGGAATTTTATCTATCCTTCTATTTTTCAAGATAATTCAGATTTGTTGGCGAAAAAGCGAAGAAATAGGTTCGTCATTCCATTACAATATCATCAAGAACAAGAGAAAGAACTAATATCCTGTTTTGGGATTTCGATTGAAATCCCCCTTATGGGTGTTTTACGTAGAAATACTATTTTTGCTTATTTTGACGATCCCCGATACAGAAAAGATAAAAAGGGTTCAGGAATTGTTAAATTTAGATATAGGACCCTAGAAGAAGAATATAGGACTCGAGCGGAAGACTCAGAAGAGGAATATGAGACCCTAGAAGACGAATACAGGACCCGAGAGGACGAATATGAATATGAAACCCTAGAAGAATCTAAATATGGAATCCTAGAAGACGAATACGAATATGAAACCCTAGAAGACGAATATGGGAGCCCAGAAAACGAATATGGGAACCCAGAGAACGAATATAGGACTTTAGAGAAAGACTCAGAAGAGGAATATGGGAGCCCAGAGAGCAAATATAGGACCCAAGAGGACGAATATGGAACTCTAGAGGAAGACTCAGAAGACGAATATGGCAGCCCCGGGGAAAGCGCAGAGGAAAAATATGGTACTTTAGAGGAAGACTCAGAAGAAGATTCAGAGGACGAATACGAGAGCCCAGAGGAAGATTCCATCTTAAAAAAAGAGGGTTTGATTGAGCATCGAGGAACAAAAGAATTTAGTCTAAAATACCAAAAAGAAGTAGATCGGTTTTTTTTCATTCTTCAAGAACTTCATATCTTGCCGAGATCTTCATCCCTAAAGATACTTGACAATAGTATTATTGGAGTGAATACACAACTCACAAAAAATACAAGAAGTCGACTAGGCGGACTGGTCCGAGTGAAGAGAAAAAAAAGCCATACGGAACTCAAAATATTTTCCGGAGATATTCATTTTCCTGAAGAGGCGGATAAGATATTAGGTGGCTGTTTGATACCGCCAGAAAGACAAAAAAAAGATTCTAAGGAATCAAAAAAAAGGAAAAATTGGGTCTATGTTCAACGGAAAAAAATTCTCAAGAGCAAGGAAAAGTATTTTGTTTCCGTTCGCCCTACAGTGGCATATGAAATGGACGAAGGAAGAAATTTAGCAACACTTTTCCCGCAGGATCTCTTGCAAGAAGAAAATAATCTCCAAATTCGACTTGTCAATTTTATTTCTCATGAAAATAGCAAGTTAACTCAAAGAATTTATCACACAAATAGTCAATTTGTTAGAACTTGCTTAGTAGTGAATTGGGAACAAGAAGAAAAAGAAAAGGCTGGTGCTTCCCTTGTTGAGGTAAGAGCAAATGATCTTATTCGCGATTTCCTAAGAATTGAGTTAGTCAAGTCCACTATTTCGTATACACGAAAAAGGTATGGTAGGACAAGTGCAGGACCGATTCCCCATAATAGGTTAGATCGCGCCAATATCAATTCTTTTTATTCCAAGGCGAAGATTGAATCACTTAGCCAACATCCAGAAGCTATTGGCACTTTGTTGAATCGAAATAAAGAATACCACTCTTTGATGATTTTGTCGGCATCCAACTGTTCTCGAATTGGTTTATTCAAGAATTCAAAACATCCCAATGCGATAAAAGAATGGAATCCTAGAATTCCTATTCGAGAAATTTTTGGGCCCTTAGGCGCTATTGTAGCTAGTATATCGCATTTTTCTTCATCTTACTATTTACTAACGCATAATAAAATCCTGTTAAAAAAATATTTGTTCGTTGACAATTTAAAACAAACCTTCCAAGTACTTCAAGAACTTAAATACTCTTTAATAGATGAAAATAAAAGGATTTCTAATTTCGATAGTAACATAATGTTGGATCCATTCCTTTTGAATTGTCACTTTGTCCATCATGATTCTTGGGAAGAGACATTGGCAATAATTCACCTTGGACAATTTATTTGTGAAAATGTATGTCTATTTAAATCGCACATAAAAAAATCCGGTCAAATTTTCATTGTAAATATGAATTCCTTTGTTATAAGAGCAGCTAAACCTTATTTGGCCACTACAGGAGCAACTGTTAATGGTCATTATGGAGAAATCCTTTACAAGGGAGATAGGTTAGTTACGTTTATATATGAAAAATCGAGATCTAGTGACATAACGCAAGGTCTTCCAAAAGTGGAACAAATCTTTGAAGCGCGTTCAATTGATTCATTATCCCCGAATCTCGAAAGGAGAATTGAGGATTGGAATGAGCGTATACCAAGAATTCTTGGGGTCCCTTGGGGATTCTTGATTGGAGCTGAGCTAACCATAGCCCAAAGTCGTATCTCTTTGGTTAATAAAATCCAAAAGGTTTATCGATCCCAAGGGGTACAGATCCATAATAGACATATAGAGATTATTATACGCCAAGTAACATCAAAAGTGCGGGTTTCCGAAGATGGAATGTCTAATGTTTTTTCGCCTGGGGAATTAATCGGACTATTGCGAGCGGAACGAGCAGGACGAGCTTTGGATGAATCGATCTATTATCGGGCAATCTTATTGGGAATAACAAGGGCTTCCCTGAATACCCAAAGTTTCATATCTGAAGCAAGTTTTCAAGAAACTGCTCGAGTTTTAGCAAAAGCTGCCCTACGAGGTCGCATTGATTGGTTGAAAGGCTTGAAAGAAAACGTAGTTCTGGGGGGGATTATACCTGTTGGTACCGGATTCCAAAAATTTGTGCATCGTTCCCCACAAGACAAGAACCTTTATTTCGAAATAAAAAAAAAAAATCTATTCGCGTCGGAAATGAGAGATTTTTTGTTTCTCCATACAGAATTAGTTTCTTCAGATTCTGACGTAACAAACAATTTTTATGAGACATAAGAACCCCCATAAAAATATTTTTTACTTTACTAGACTTTTGAACTTAGAACACTAACAGGTCAAATTTTAGATTTTTAAGATTTTTATTTTAATAAGTAAAACAAGTCAGTTAATTCATTAAGGTGGTTATGTTTATACCATGTATCAATGGCCAACTCTTATCTTAGTACAAGGTTCTCTCGGAACAATTATTATTTATTTCAAGCTATTTCGGATCTTTCTTAATCTTCAAAAAGAACTAAATTCCGTAATGGAATGGTAGGATTAAAAAAAAGGAAGTGTGGAAAAAATGACAAGAAGATATTGGAACATTAATTTGAAAGAGATGATAGAAGCAGGAGTTCATTTTGGTCATGGTATTAAGAAATGGAATCCTAAAATGGCCCCTTACATTTCGGCAAAGCGTAAAGGTACTCATATTATAAATCTCGCTAGAACGGCTCGTTTTTTATCAGAAGCTTGTGATTTAGTTTTTGATGCAGCAAGTCAGGGAAAAAGTTTCTTAATTGTTGGTACCAAAAAAAGAGCAACAGATTTAGTAGCATCAGCTGCAATAAGGGCTCGTTGTCATTATGTTAATAAAAAGTGGTTCAGTGGTATGTTAACGAATTGGTCGATTACGAAAACTAGACTTTCTCAATTTAGAGACTTAAGAGCAGAAGAAAAAATGGGAAAATTCCACCATCTCCCAAAAAGAGATGTGGCAATCTTGAAGAGAAAATTATCTACTTTGCAAAGGTATCTCGGCGGGATCAAATATATGACGAGATTGCCAGACATTGTGATCGTCCTTGATCAGCAAAAAGAGTATATAGCTCTTCGGGAATGTGCCATTTTGGGGATTCCTACTATTTCTTTAGTCGATACAAATTGTGACCCGGATCTCGCGAATATATCGATTCCAGCCAACGATGACACTATGACTTCAATTCGATTGATTCTTAACAAATTAGTATTTTCAATTTGTGAGGGCCGTTCTCTCTATATAAGAAATCGTTGATTAAGAATATATAGTGAATTCTTGGGCAACTGCGTAAATTTATGGAATCACTTACTTTACTATATCTTTTTTTTTGCATAGAATTTTTTTTGCATAGAAAAAAGAAGGGGAATATTGATATATATTAGAGGGTATTGATATATATTATGATCTGATGTGCTTTCTTGGTATCCTAAATATAAGATTAATACTTCAAGTTGCTGAGTTGAGAAAGAGATGGTTGAATCAAAAGAATTCCTTTTTTGAAGTTCAATTTTTATCAGAGGACAATATGAATATTATACCTTGTTCCATTAAAACACTCAAGGGGTTATACGATATATCGGGTGTAGAAGTAGGCCAACACTTCTATTGGCAAATAGGAGGTTTCCAAATTCATGCCCAAGTACTCATCACTTCTTGGGTCGTAATTACTATCTTGCTAGGTTCAGTTGTCATAGCTGTTCGGAATCCACAAACCATCCCGACCGACGGTCAGAATTTTTTTGAATATGTCCTTGAGTTTATTCGAGACTTGAGCAAAACTCAGATTGGAGAAGAATATGGTCCCTGGGTTCCCTTTATTGGAACTATGTTCCTTTTTATTTTTGTTTCGAATTGGTCGGGTGCTCTTTTACCTTGGAAAATTATAGAGTTACCCCATGGGGAATTAGCAGCGCCCACGAATGATATAAATACTACTGTTGCTTTAGCTTTACTCACGTCAGCGGCATATTTTTATGCTGGTCTTAGCAAAAAAGGATTGAGCTATTTCGAGAAATATATTAAACCAACTCCAATCCTTTTACCAATTAACATCCTAGAAGATTTCACAAAACCATTATCGCTTAGCTTTCGACTTTTCGGGAATATATTGGCGGATGAATTAGTCGTTGTTGTTCTTGTTTCTTTAGTCCCCTTAGTAATCCCTATACCGGTCATGTTTCTTGGATTATTTACAAGCGGTATTCAAGCTCTTATTTTTGCAACATTAGCCGCAGCCTATATAGGTGAATCCATGGAGGGTCATCATTGAATTGACTCTTTTTGGAAATAGTATTTTTTTTTTTTGCAGCTTAGCTCAATTCATGCATGGTTCCAGATAATCTGCTTGGTTGCAAAAAAATAGTTAGAAATGCGTATGAATATATAGCCTAGAGTTGTAGGAGAGAGAATAGAATAGACTATATTATGGAATTTTCAAAGTATATATGCATTAAGGAGGGTGGAGTCAGGCTAGATCTATACTATAATATCCTTAATGTCTATAAGTGGAGTCCTCTTTTATGCAGGTTTCCACTTTAAGCAATGATTTTAGAATCCGATTCAATAGAAAATGAGAAAATATGCAAACAAAATAGAAGAAACAAATGTATATATATAGGATATTATATTATATATTCCTAGGTTAGATTCATTATCTAATCCGATATATGGATATGGAATTCCCTTCTATGTAGTTCGGACAATTCACATTATCATTTCAATTTGATTTCAATTTGTACTTTTTAGTTACTTTACTTCTCCCCAATAGAGCTTAGAAGTAAGAATTTATTGGTTGATTGTATCCTTAACCATTTCTTTTTTTTGACACGAGGAACTACTCACCATGAATCCACTAATTGCTGCTGCTTCTGTTATTGCTGCTGGATTGGCCGTAGGGCTTGCTTCTATTGGACCTGGAGTTGGTCAAGGTACTGCTGCAGGACAAGCTGTAGAAGGTATTGCGAGACAGCCAGAAGCAGAAGGTAAAATACGAGGTACTTTATTGCTTAGTCTAGCTTTTATGGAAGCTTTAACAATTTATGGACTAGTTGTGGCACTAGCGCTTTTATTTGCGAACCCTTTTGTTTAATCTTAAAAAAAAAATTCTTTCGATTTCGATTAGATACTTTTTTCTTTTTTTAGTAAATTGGTATTTGCTTCCACAATTCCAATTATATCAATACTTTATTTAATTTACTCCTATTTATTACTCCTGGAATTATCTATTTATCGGGACAGATAATACCCCATTCTAGGAAGGGCTGAGTTGAGTATTATTAATTTAGAAGATATGCTCACCTTCTTATTTCCCGTCCTTAGTTTAGGAAAGTGGAAAGTTTTTTCCTTTTATTTTAGGAATTTTGGGAACAGAACATTTCAACAAAGGAAGTCTTTCACCGGTCAAACAAGACGTAAGACTTAATCTAAAAGAAATTACTAGATTGAATCTATTTGCATTAAAAAAACCGATCAAAAAAGGGCGAGCGAAGTAAGTGATCGAAAAACTTTGTTCTTTGTTCGTCCTATCTATAAGAGGAGAGCATATGAAAAATGTAACCCATTCTTTCGTTTTTTTAGCTCACTGGCCATCCGCTGGCAGTTTCGGGCTTAATACCGATATTTTAGCAACAAATCTAATAAATCTAACTGTAGTGGTTGGTGTTTTGATTTTTTTTGGAAAGGGAGTGTGTGCGAGTTGTCTATTTCAAGAATAGATTGGATCTATCCGGCTGCACTTTATAATATTTTTTAGTATTTTTCGGATAAATAAGAAAAGGGTGCACGATCTCGACGAATTACTTCTGAATAAATTCAGAAATCATATGGAAGAACCATAGCATTTCGCGACTCATTGGTAAATCAACTTTGATTCTCTATAAACCAAGAATGTGAGACCATTAACACGGTTAAAGCTAAACTGCTTGAAGTCCAGGCAAAAAGAGGTACTCTTTCTACAACTATATTAGTATTAGTACCAATTTAAACGGGAAATAGCTAATGTAAAATTTATCTGATATAGAACACTCATATCGATAAAATGGTTTGAACTATTTACTAGAAAAAAAAGGGGGCACCCTGCCCTTTTTTAACCAATGCCGAATCGACGACCTATGTATAAAAAAGAGAAATTTTTTGGATTTGAAGAAAAAAAAAATAAAAAAGAATTCTATTAATTTTCATTTTCCATTTATTTAGTTAGTTTTTCTTAATGAAATTGAAATTATTAACTAGAGGGCAAATAAAAATAAAGAAACAACTTTGCTGACCATGATATATTTTTATCTAGGCGGAAGAGTCCTCTTAATATTTATCTAGTCTTATATAGGTTTCGGTATATTGAAATATAAACATAAAAAAGAAGATAGAGGATAGGCTCATTACTTAAAAAAAAGATATGGAAATAGCTATAGAAAAAAAAAAAGGAGCGTGAGAGCCAAATGAATCGAAAGATTCATGTTTGGTTCGGGAAGAGATCATAAAAGTTGTAAACTTACAAAATAATCTACTTTCATTAAAAGATTTATTAGATAATCGAAAACAGAGGATCTTGAGTACTATTCGAAATTCAGAAGAATTGCGTAGAGGGACCATTGAGCAACTCGAAAAAGCTCGGATTCGATTACAGAAAGTCGAACTAGAAGCGGATGAGTATCGAATGAATGGATACTCTGAGATAGAACGAGAAAAAGCAAATTTGATTAATGCTACTTCTATTAGTTTGGAACAATTGGAAAAGTCTAAAAACGAAACCCTTTATTTTGAAAAACAAAGGGCAATGAATCAGGTCCGACAGCGGGTTTTCCAACAGGCCGTACAAGGAGCTCTAGGAACTCTGAATAGTTGTTTGAATACCGAGTTACATTTCCGTACGATTCGTGCTAATATTGGCATTCTCGGGTCCCTGGAATGGAAGAAATAATTAAATTAATTAGGCCTTGAACTTCTACTTTCGTTTAGAATTTAGGCATTATTTTTCCCCTTGCTTCCGAAAAAAGAGTCAAGAAACACTAATGGCAACCCTTCGAGTCGACGAAATTCATAAAATTCTCCGCGAACGTATTGAACAATATAATAGGAAAGTAGGGATTGAGAATATAGGTCGCGTAGTTCAAGTGGGGGATGGGATTGCTCGTATTATAGGTCTTGGTGAAATAATGTCAGGTGAATTAGTCGAATTTGCAGAAGGTACTAGGGGTATTGCTCTGAATTTGGAATCCAAAAATGTTGGGATTGTATTAATGGGCGATGGGTTGATGATACAAGAGGGAAGTTTTGTAAAAGCAACAGGAAGAATTGCTCAGATACCCGTGAGTGAGGCTTACTTGGGTCGTGTTGTAAATGCTCTGGCTAAACCTATTGATGGGAAAGGCGAAATTATAGCTTCCGAATCTCGCTTAATTGAATCTCCTGCTCCAAGTATAATTTCCAGGCGTTCCGTATACGAACCTCTTCAAACAGGGCTTATTGCTATCGATTCGATGATCCCTATAGGGCGCGGTCAGCGAGAGTTAATTATTGGGGACAGACAGACTGGCAAAACAGCAGTAGCCACAGATACAATTCTCAATCAAAAAGGGCAAGGTGTAATATGTGTTTATGTAGCTATCGGTCAAAGAGCATCCTCCGTAGCTCAAGTAGTAACTACTTTCCATGAGGAGGGGGCCATGGAATACACTATTGTAGTAGCTGAAATGGCGGATTCACCTGCTACATTACAATACCTCGCTCCTTATACGGGAGCAGCCCTGGCTGAGTATTTTATGTACCGCGAACGGCATACTTTAATAATTTATGATGATCTCTCCAAACAGGCACAAGCTTATCGCCAAATGTCCCTTCTATTAAGAAGACCTCCCGGACGTGAGGCTTATCCAGGGGATGTTTTTTATTTGCATTCACGCCTTTTAGAAAGAGCCGCTAAATTAAATTCTCTTTTAGGCGAAGGAAGTATGACCGCTTTACCAATAGTTGAGACTCAATCTGGAGACGTTTCCGCCTATATTCCTACTAATGTAATCTCCATTACAGATGGACAAATATTCTTATCTGCGGATCTATTCAATGCCGGAATTCGACCCGCTATTAATGTGGGTATTTCTGTTTCCAGAGTAGGATCCGCGGCTCAAATTAAAGCCATGAAACAAGTAGCTGGCAAATCAAAATTGGAACTAGCGCAATTCGCAGAGTTACAAGCCTTTGCACAATTCGCCTCTGCTCTCGATAAAACAAGTCAGAATCAATTGGCAAGGGGTCGACGATTAAGGGAATTGCTTAAACAATCCCAGGCAAATCCTCTCCCAGTGGAAGAGCAGATAGCTACTATTTATACCGGAACAAGAGGATATCTTGATTCGTTAGAAATTGAACAGGTAAATAAATTTCTGGATGAGTTACGTAAACATCTAAAAGATACTAAACCTCAATTCCAAGAAATTATATCTTCTAGCAAGACATTCACCGAGCAAGCGGAAATCCTTTTGAAGGAAGCTATTCAGGAACAGCTGGAACGGTTTTCTCTTCAGTAACAAATAAATTTTGCATGTCTACTCTTGTTAGTAGAATAGGAATCGTTGAGAAAGCTTTTTCATTTGAATCATGCAAAAAAGTTTTCTTTGTTTTTAGTTTAGTATAGTTATTTAAAGAATAGATAGAAATAAGATTGCGTCCAATAGGATTTGAACCTATACCAAAGGTTTAGAAGACCTCTGTCCTATCCATTAGACAATGGACGCTTTTCTTTCATATTTTATTCTTTCTTTTATTTTTTTGCTTCTTCCGAGAAAAAACTGTTAGACCAAAACTCTTTTAGGAAATCAAAAAATCCAGATACAAATGCATGATGTATATATTATATCATGCATATATCATAAAGAAGGAGTATGGAGGCGGTAGTGGGAATCGAACCCGCAACCCCAAGGTTATGAGCCTTATGAGCTACCAAACTGCTCTATACTCTTAAACTAAAGAGGGGTAACTAGTGGATAAAAGAGGGTTGGATACGCCCCTCTACCAATATCTATACAAATAGAATAGTCCATTTATACAGAATGGTAAAGAGGGCTCCTCTATGATTATCAATTCCAGAAATCCATACAAATACGAAAGGGTATTTTATCCTTACCAACTGGATCTTGTTGCACCCGGTAACAAACATTCATAAACCATTTCTCGAAGTACGTGTCCGGATAGCCCAAAATGTCGATAGTTAGCTCTAGGTCTTCCGGTCAAAAAACAACGTCGATGAAGGCGTGTAGGTGCACTATTACGCGGTAGGGATTGCAATTTTTCTCGCATTTTCGTTTTTTCACTCAAACTCAAGGGAGAAACTTTGCTTCTTATCTTTTTTTTTAAAGATTGACGAATCAAATGATATTTCTGTTCTAATTTCTGCCGCTTCTTCTCCCTCTGAATCAAACTTTTTTTTGCCATAATGTGTCGTTGCTATTATTACCAAGTATACGGTTCTAATCCTAGATGGAAAAATAAATAGAAAAAGAAATCTAAAAAGGCAGATCCTCCCTCTCTATCAAGAGTAATGAACTAGGTGCTGATACAGTACAAAAAAACAAACTAAATTAACCAAACTTGCCTGATGTTGAGGCAATCAAGAAAGCTGCATAAGTGAATATATAACCCACGGAAAAGTGAGCTAATCCAACCAATCTTGCTTGCACAATGGAAAGAGCCACGGGCTTATCTCTCCAGCGAATTAAATTAGCTAAAGGTGTGCGTTCATGAGCCCATGCTAAAGTCTCAATTAATTCCTGCCAATACCCCCGCCAGGAAATTAAGAACATAAATCCAGTAGCCCAAACAAGATGTCCAAATAAGAACATCCACGCCCATACCGATAAACTATTCATCCCAAAAGGATTATATCCATTGATAAGTTGTGAAGAGTTTAACCATAGGTAATCTCTTAACCATCCCATCAAATAAGTGGAGGATTCATTAAATTGTGAAACGTTGCCCTGCCATAATGTGATATGTTTCCAATGCCAATAAAAAGTAACCCACCCAATGGTATTTAACATCCAGAAAACTGCCAAATAAAATGCGTCCCAAGCAGAAATATCACAAGTACCGCCGCGCCCTGGGCCGTCACAAGGAAAACTATATCCAAAATCCTTTTTATCTGGCATTAATTTGGAACCGCGTGCATCTAAAGCGCCCTTTACTAAAATCAATGTAGTTGTATGCAAACCTAGAGCAATAGCATGATGAACCAAGAAATCCCCAGGTCCTATTGTTAAGAAA
>NW_028260368.1:8913221-8928155 GCF_056163025.1 Triticum urartu | reverse complement strand
ATTCAGTTTCACCAATAAGATACGGAGACTTGCTTCACATTTGGAATTACACAAAAAAGATTTTTCATCGGAAAGAGGTCTACGAAGACTTTTGGGAAAACGTCGACGTTGCTGGCTTATTTGGCAAAGAAAAATAGAGTACGTTATAAGAAATTAATCGGTCAGTTGAATATTCGGGAGCAGTAATTTAATCGTTCAAATTTTTTTCTTGTTTTATTATTTTTTTAGTAGTCTTTATAGTAGTCTTAGATTTTTCATTTTGATGAGCCTCGCTTTGAGGAATTCATGGAATAATCCATTTTCATGGAATAATGAATTAAGGAAGAAAGGATATGAGTCTACCGCTTACAAGAAAAGATCTCATGATAGTCAATATGGGCCCTCAACACCCATCAATGCATGGTGTTCTTCGACTGATCGTTACTCTCGATGGTGAGGATGTTATTGATTGTGAACCCATATTAGGGTATTTACACAGAGGAATGGAAAAAATCGCGGAAAACCGAACTATTATACAATACTTACCTTATGTAACAAGGTGGGATTATTTAGCTACTATGTTTACAGAAGCAATAACAGTAAATGCACCAGAATTCTTGGAGAATATTCAAATACCACAAAGAGCCAGCTATATTAGGGTAATTATGTTAGAATTAAGCCGGATAGCTTCTCACTTGCTATGGCTTGGACCTTTTATGGCGGATCTCGGCGCACAGACTCCTTTTTTCTATATTTTTAGAGAGAGAGAATTAATATATGATCTATTTGAAGCTGCTACAGGTATGCGAATGATGCACAATTACTTTCGCATCGGAGGAGTAGCCGCCGATCTACCTTATGGATGGATCGATAAATGTTTAGATTTCTGTGATTATTTTTTACGCGGAGTTGTTGAATATCAACAACTTATTACACAGAATCCAATTTTTTTAGAGCGAGTTGAAGGAGTAGGTTTTATTAGCGGAGAAGAAGCAGTAAATTGGGGCTTATCGGGACCGATGTTACGAGCTTCTGGAATACAATGGGATCTTCGTAAAGTAGATCCTTATGAGTCTTACAACCAATTTGATTGGAAAGTCCAATGGCAAAAAGAAGGGGATTCGTTAGCTCGCTATTTAGTACGAATTGGTGAAATGAGGGAATCCATCAAAATAATTCAACAAGCTGTAGAAAAAATTCCTGGAGGACCTTATGAAAATTTAGAAGTCCGACGCTTTAAGAAAGAAAATAATTCTGAATGGAATGATTTTGAGTATAAATTTCTTGGTAAAAAACCTTCGCCCAATTTTGAATTGTCAAGACAAGAGCTTTATGTAAGAGTAGAAGCCCCAAAAGGTGAATTAGGGATTTATCTAGTAGGAGATGATAGCCTTTTCCCCTGGAGATGGAAAATCCGTCCACCCGGGTTTATTAATTTGCAAATTCTTCCTCAGCTAGTTAAAAAAATGAAATTGGCTGATATCATGACGATATTAGGTAGTATAGATATCATTATGGGGGAAGTTGATCGTTGAAATGATAATAGATAGGGTAGAGGTAGAAACTATCAATTCTTTTTCGAAATTGGAATTATTAAAAGAAGTCTATGGACTGATATCGATTCTACCCATTTTGACCCTCCTTTTGGGAATAACAATAGAGGTACTCGTAATTGTGTGGTTAGAAAGAGAAATATCTGCGTCGATACAACAACGTATTGGTCCTGAATATGCTGGCCCCCTGGGCCTGCTTCAAGCTATAGCAGATGGGACTAAGCTACTTTTTAAAGAAGATATTCTGCCATCCCGAGGAGATATTTCTTTATTTAGCATTGGACCCTCTATAGCAGTCATATCAGTTTTATTAAGTTTTTTAGTTATCCCTTTGGGATATCATTTTGTTTTAGCCGATCTTAGTATTGGTGTTTTTTTATGGATTGCCATTTCAAGTATAGCTCCTATTGGTCTTCTTATGGCAGGATATAGCTCAAATAATAAATATTCTTTTTCAGGCGGTCTACGAGCTGCTGCTCAATCCATTAGTTATGAAATACCATTAACTTTTTGTGTGCTAGCAATATCTCTACGTGTGATTCGTTAAAATAGATCTTTTTCCTATAAAATCCATTAACTATTTATATTCCTTTTCTTATTTAGTATTTGGGTTGGTAAGTTAAACTAGATAGCTATATGAGTGAAACAAAACAGCTTATAAATTTGTAGTAAAAAGAAAAAATCTCATTTCCTACGTACAAGAAAAAAGTGGAAGTAAACATAAGCAGTGTAAACTCTTTATCCCAAGGTTGATATTTTTTAATTAGTCATCATATCTTGAAGCGGCCAAGAATAAAGGATTCACGATATGGAATTCCATTACTAGAATACTCCTAGTTATTACTATAACTTAATAATCCATAAGAAGAATCCACCAAAAGTTAGTGAAGGGTTAGGAACACTAAAGTACATAAAGGATTAGTAATGGAAAATCTAAAACATTAGAGATTTTTGCCCATAAAAGGAATCATAATAAGGACTTGCAATTTGTAGAAATTATCAAGTAGTACTTTCTTCGGATTCCGATCCAGAGTATGTTCCCATTCACTTGTTAAGGAAATGGCTATCAAGAACGAATTAACCCTTTATCCATTTTTTCTTTTTAAATACCCCCTCCCTGGGGAAAGAAGAATAGTAAAAAAGATATGGAGTGCACTAGAAAAAATTTTCATTATTTCCTTCCTCTATCCATATTCATGCAGAATTGCTCATGAACTAATACCCAACTCTTTCCATTTATTAATTGAATTCCTATAACAAGTAACAAGTGTTTTATTCCAAGATTAAGTTATTACTGAACAAAGAAAAATTTTCATTATATTATAAAGGATGAGATCAATTCGGAAGCGCTTTTTCTTATTCTAGCAGACGGAATTCCTTTGGTCTAATTTAGGACTTTCAAATCTATTTTATTTTATCTAATTCTATCTACGCCCCCGGGGCTAGGAACAAAACAGTCCTTTCCTTTTTCTGATCATAGAGAAGCCGTATGAAGCTAAGGTTTCATGTACGGTTTTGAAATAGCGGTGGGAACTGTGATGTTATCACCGACTATGATTATCTAACAGTTCAAGTACAGTTGATATAGTTGAAGCACAGTCAAAATACGGTTTTTTTGGATGGAATATTTGGCGTCAGCCTATAGGTTTTCTGGTTTTTTTAATTTCTTCTTTGGCAGAATGTGAAAGATTACCCTTTGATTTACCAGAAGCGGAGGAAGAATTAGTAGCAGGTTACCAAACTGAATATTCCGGTATCAAATATGGTTTATTTTATCTTGTTTCTTACCTAAATTTATTAGTTTCTTCTTTATTTGTAACAGTTCTCTACTTGGGCGGGTGGAATTTATCTATTCCCTATATATCCTTTTTTGATTTTTTCCAAATGAATAAAGCAGTTGGAATTTTGGAAATGACAATGGGTATATTTATTACATTAACTAAAGCTTATTTATTTCTCTTCATTTCTATCACAATAAGATGGACTTTACCGAGGATGAGAATGGATCAGTTATTAAATCTTGGATGGAAATTTCTTTTACCTATTTCCCTGGGCAATCTCTTATTAACAACCTCTTCTCAACTTGTTTCACTATAAATAAGATAATACAATAATAGTAAGAATATTTTCAACACAAAAGCTCTCTCAAACAAGAGAAAGAAACATATCTTTTTCATAGATATTTAGAATGAATATGTTCCCTATGGTAACTGGGTTCATGAGTTATGGTCAACAAACAATACGTGCTACAAGGTACATAGGTCAAAGTTTCATAACTACCTTATCCCACACAAATCGTTTACCTATAACGATTCACTACCCTTATGAAAAATCAATTACACCAGAGCGTTTCCGAGGGCGAATCCACTTTGAATTTGATAAATGTATTGCTTGTGAAGTATGTGTTCGCGTATGTCCGATAGATTTACCCGTTGTGGATTGGAGATTTGAAAAGGATATTAAAAGAAAACAATTGCTTAATTATAGTATTGATTTCGGAGTTTGTATATTTTGTGGCAATTGTGTTGAGTACTGTCCAACAAGCTGTTTATCAATGACTGAAGAATATGAACTTTCTACCTATGATCGTCATGAATTGAATTACAATCAAATTGCTTTAAGTCGGTTACCAATCTCCATAATGGGAGATTACACAATTCAAACAATTAGGAATTCGTCTGAAAGTAAAATAAACAAAGAAAAATCTTCGAATTCAAGAACGATTACTGATTACTAAACTTTGATTTTGTCTTTCTGTTATAAAAATCTAATAATTCTTTATTAAACTTTAAAATTAAACTATAAAGAAAAACGAAAAACTACTGCTTATTGGAAATTATTTCTTATTTTAAATCAGACTAGATTTTCGTGATATAATATAATTTATAACTATAAGTTTATACACAAAAAAATACCCTAATCCTTTTTTCCTTCCTTGAATCCTTTAGTTTTAGTCAGTTCATGAAAAATTTTATACTATTAATTTCTTTTTATCCATAATGGATTTACCTGGACCAATACATGAGATTCTTATGCTATTTGGGGGATTTGTTCTTCTACTAGGGGGTCTAGGAGTAGTATTACTTACCAACCCCATTTATTCTGCCTTTTCGCTGGGATTAGTTCTTGTTTGTATATCCTTATTCTATTTTTTATTAAATTCCTACTTTGTAGCTGTCGCACAACTTCTTATTTATGTGGGAGCCATAAATGTCTTGATCATATTCGCTGTAATGTTCGTAAATGGCTCAGAATGGTCTAAAGATAAGAATTATTGGACTATTGGAGATGGGTTCACTTCACTCGTTTGTATAACTATTGTTTTTTCACTAATGACTACTATCCCAGATACGTCGTGGTATGGAATTCTTTGGACTACAAGATCAAACCAAATAGTAGAACAGGGTCTCATAAATAATGTTCAACAAATTGGAATTCATTTAGCAACCGATTTTTATCTTCCGTTTGAACTCATTTCCATAATTCTTCTAGTTTCTTTAATAGGTGCAATTACTATGGCTCGGCAATAAGAAAACTTAGAAAAAGTACAAATTATAAGAATTGCAAATCTAAAATAAATAACTAAAGAATCACAATTTTGATTTAGTAAAATCCATCTACTGCCAACAAATACCTCCTTTTTTTTTTTTTTTTTTTTCTTTTGTTGTGTAATTGTTCTATTGTAATTAATTGAATCGGTTCAATTCTTGCCCTCATATTGAAATGAATCGAGATTGATAAGGAGTTAGTTAATGATGTTTGAGCATGTACTTTTTTTGAGTGTCTATTTATTTTCGATTGGTATCTATGGATTGATCACAAGCCGAAACATGGTTAGAGCTCTAATATGTCTTGAACTTATACTGAATTCAATTAATCTAAATCTCGTAACATTTTCTGATCTATTTGATAGTCGCCAATTAAAAGGAGATATTTTCGCAATTTTTGTTATAGCCCTTGCAGCTGCTGAAGCCGCTATTGGACTATCCATTCTTTCTTCCATCCATCGTAATAGGAAATCCACTCGTATCAATCAATCTAATTTATTGAATAATTAGACTTTTGAATAATTAGACATAGAATCCTCTAAACAAAGGCGCACATATTAAAATAAATAGAAATCAATACTATTTTCTTAGTATTATTTGAGAATATCCATTTTTTTTAGTAGATTATTGCATAGTATTCTTTTTCACTTAAATGAATTTTTGTATTTGTAATTCATTGATATTGCAATTTGAATATTGCAATAATTTATATTGAAAAGACGATAGCCAATTTATTGGCTAATTCGAATTCGTCTGTACAATTCGTAAAATTCTTTCTTATTTCTTATTTATTGTTGAAATCCAAAATTAAAGTCTCTTGGCTCTCTTCACGCTTTCTCACAAACAGATTAAAAAATAGATTTTTTTTTTTGAAGTTTGGATAAACCATTGCTTCGTCTGGTGTCTACAATACATATGACTCATTATAGTACTAATTTCATTTTTACCAGATCGAAAAATTTTATGTTGAAAAGAAAAATTTATAGATCCAATGTCACATTCCGTAAAAATTTACGATACATGTATAGGATGCACTCAATGTGTACGAGCTTGTCCAACAGATGTATTAGAAATGATACCCTGGGATGGATGTAAAGCCAAGCAAATTGCTTCCGCGCCGAGAACCGAAGATTGTGTGGGTTGTAAGAGATGTGAATCTGCCTGCCCGACAGATTTTTTAAGTGTCCGCGTTTATTTAGGGCCTGAAACAACACGTAGCATGGCTCTATCTTATTGATACGTTACAAAAAACTTCACTCGAATCGTCTGATTCCTCTTTACCGAAGAAGCCTGTGCTCGAAATAATCGAGCACGGGCTTTTCTGGTCAAAACGTATCTTGTCTTTATCACTTTATCATGAGTTATTTTCCTTGGTTAACAATACTTGTTGTTTTGCCGATATTTGCAGGTTCATTAATTTTCTTTTTACCTCATAAGGGAAACAAAGTCGTTAGGTGGTATACTATATCTATTTGTTTATTAGAATTCCTTCTAATGACTTATGCGTTCTGTTATCATTTCCAACTGGAGGATCCCTTAATCCAATTAAAGGAGGATTATAAATGGATAGATGTCTTCGATTTCCACTGGAGATTGGGAATCGATGGACTTTCATTAGGATCTATTTTATTGACAGGATTTATCACTACTTTAGCTACTTTAGCAGCTTGGCCAATTACACGGAATTCGCGATTATTCTATTTCCTGATGCTCGCAATGTATAGTGGTCAAATAGGATTATTTTCTTCGCGAGACCTTTTACTTTTTTTTATCATGTGGGAGTTAGAATTAATTCCTGTTTACTTACTTTTATCCATGTGGGGGGGGAAGAGGCGTCTATATTCAGCTACAAAGTTTATTTTGTATACTGCAGGCGGTTCCATTTTTTTCTTAATCGGAGTTCTGGGTATGGGCTTATATGGTTCCAACGAACCAGGATTAGATTTGGAAAGATTAATTAATCAATCATACCCTGCAACCTTGGAAATACTTTTATATTTTGGCTTCCTTATTGCTTATGCTGTCAAATTGCCGATTATACCCCTACATACGTGGTTACCAGATACCCATGGGGAAGCACATTATAGTACATGTATGCTTTTAGCGGGAATATTATTAAAGATGGGAGCATATGGATTGATTCGGATCAACATGGAATTGTTACCTCATGCTCATTATCTATTTTCGCCCTGGTTAGTAATAATAGGAGCGATCCAAATAATCTATGCAGCTTCAACTTCTCTTGGTCAACGAAATTTCAAAAAAAGAATAGCTTATTCCTCTGTATCTCACATGGGTTTCATAATTATAGGAATTGGTTCCATAACCAACATTGGACTCAATGGAGCTATTTTACAAATATTATCCCATGGATTTATTGGTGCTACACTTTTTTTCTTGGCAGGAACCGCTTCTGATAGAATGCGTCTTGTTTATCTCGAAGAACTGGGGGGAATATCTATCCCAATGCCTAAAATTTTTACCATGTTTAGTAGCTTTTCAATGGCTTCTCTTGCCTTACCAGGAATGAGTGGTTTTGTCGCAGAATTAGTAGTATTTTTTGGACTAATTACTAGTCCAAAATTTCTGTTAATGCCAAAAACACTAATTACTTTTGTAATGGCAATTGGAATGATATTAACTCCTATTTATTTATTATCTATGTTACGCCAGATGTTCTATGGATACAAGCTATTTAATGTTCCAAACGCAAATTTTGTGGATTCTGGACCACGAGAACTCTTTATTTTAATCTGTATCTTTTTACCAGTAATAGGAATTGGTATTTATCCAGATTTTGTTCTCTCCCTATCCGTTGACAGGGTAGAGGCTCTCTTATCCAATTATTATCCTAAATAGGTTTGCTTTTTTTTACTCGTCTGCTCTATTAATGCAGAAATAAGTAAAAAAGTATATAATGCAGAAATAAGTAAAAAAGTATAATTAGATCTATCTCGAATTTTTGAGAACCCTTTGATAAGGCGTTCAAGGGGTTCT
This sequence comes from Triticum urartu, assembly GCF_056163025.1. Classification (NCBI taxonomy): domain Eukaryota; kingdom Viridiplantae; phylum Streptophyta; class Magnoliopsida; order Poales; family Poaceae; genus Triticum; species Triticum urartu. The sequence goes on along the minus strand of NW_028260368.1, from coordinate 8,920,078 downwards.
CAAATAAAACATAAAAGTAAAAACCTTCATTTCATGAAGGTTTTATTTTATGTAATCATTTAGGTGTTAATGTAAACGAACCATAACTATGTAAGCCTATTCCTAATAGATTTATACCAAAATAACAAATCCAAATTATAAGAAATCCTATCAAAGCTATAAGTGCAGAATTCGTACCCTTCCAATTTGGATTTGTTCTACTATGTAAATAAATTGCGAATATGGTCCAAGTAATAAATGCCCAAGTTTCCTTAGGATCCCAATTCCAATAGGATCCCCAGGCCTCATTAGCCCATACTGCTCCACAAAGAATACCTACGGTTAAAAGGGTAAATCCTAGGCTAATGACACGATAACTCCAAGAATCCAAACGCTCCGTTAATTGATATTTGTAATAATTTGGAAATGAAGGGACAGAGGTTCTTTTTAAAGCACTTCTTTTTGCATAAAAATATTTAATATCACTAAAGAAAAATGTTTTATTTAAAACATTTTTTTTCTTTTTAGAAAAGAAATGGAAATTATTTCGAAATCTAATGATTAGAATAGCGGCAGATAATAAGGATCCGCACAAAAGAGTTGCATAGCTTAATAACATCATACTGACATGCATCATTAACCACTGAGATTGTAGAGCAGGTACTAGTATCGTGGATTGATGCATTTCAGTTAAAAGACCCGATGTGGCAAAGCCTTGCGTTAAAATAGTACTTGGCGTAGTTATTGTGCTTAAATCATTTTTAGAGTTCTGTATTTTAGGAATGGTATGAAGAATATACAGGGCCCATGAAAGGAAGATCAATGACTCATATAAATTACTTAATGGAAAATGTCCCGAGGAAGCCCAACGAGAAACTAAGAATCCTGTTATAGAGAAAAAAGTAACTATCATTCCTTTTTCTGACGAATCGCGTAATCCTCCAAGTTCACGAACTAATAAGGTTATAAAATGAATCGTAATCACAATTGAAATCGTTGAGAAAGAGATATGAGTTAGTATATGTTCTAAAGTTGCAAATAGCATAAGGGGAAGGTCCCATTACAAAATTGTAAATTTCGAATTGATTTCTAATCTATTGTATTCTTTTTCAAGAATGCCGCCACTCGGATTCGAACCGAGATGCTTGAGCACTGCTTCCTAAGAGCAGCGTGTCTACCAATTTCACCATGGCGGCTAACTTCAAATAATAGGTAACTTAAAAGAATAATAGCTATTATCTTGGGAATCGTCGATATTGGGAAAGTCCATAAAATTTAGGAACATTAGAGTTTTCATTAAAATAGACTTCGTTTGGTAGTATCGTTTCCATTTTTTTTTTTTACAATAAACTCTTGCTTTGCCCAATAGAAACACAAACACTGCTTGAAAGAGTTGGAACTTCTTTTTTCTAACTTGCAATTATAGAACTAATTTTTTCTAATTAATTTCCCCTTTACATTTTGAAAATTCTTTCAATACAATGAAAAAAATCCAAAAGGGTTTCTATTTAATGATGAAATTAAAATAAAATGGATAAATAGAAAAGGCTTTTTGGATTTTTTAAAAATTTCTAGAATGAAAGTCTTTATGCTCTTATTAATAAGATTTACTAACCTTATGATTTTGGAGAAGATAGGTGGAAGTTGTAAGTCCTATTGTAAGAATACTCCACTTTTCATAATTTTCCTAATAGAATATGAGGATTCTATTAGGAAAATTATGAAAAGTTCATTGATAGGAAAAGAATACTTAGCACACAGTATACCAAACAAAACTTTTTTTTTCTTGTATATATAAGATAAGAGGGGTTTTTTGTTCTAAGAATATTGTACCGAGTAATTCGACACATAAAAGTACATTCAAAGAAGAATCCAAATTATTAAATAATTGGAATTCTTTTTTGATAAGTCAATTCATATTATTCCAAAATCTTATTATTTGTTTGTTGCCCAGAAAAACCCTTTGGTTTTGGATGCTCATTACCGCTCGAAAATGATCTTGATTTTACTAAAGAATAAGATTGTACTATGGAAAAATAAGTCTTTTTCTTCCAAATATTTTTACGAATACGCTTTTTTGACATTGAAGTACGTTTTTTTGGAACTGCCATTCAAAAAGGAAATTACTTTTTTCTAGTTGTATGTGAAAGACATCTATTGCTGCAAATCAATCCTTCTTTCTTCTTTTTATTAGTATTTATACTTAGATACTGAAAGATACTTAAATTTTGAATTATTTTTTACTTCATTTTGTCTAATGCGGATAAGACAACAAGAATTTTTTAACATTTTTTCTTTATATATTTTATACTTTTTTTTTAATAATATAGAATATATAGAAGGGTTTCTCATTTAAATCTATTTATATCTATTTATATATCAAGTATACTCCATATATAGATATATGGTATGGAAGCCTATCCCCCATATAAGATAAGACGGGGGGATAAAAAGAAGGGAAAATGAAAATAGTTAATTAAGTTCAGAATGGTATTCCATAAAGGAAAGGAATTCCAATCAAAACAAAAAATACTGAGTCTCTTAAACAAGACATTCTAAAACTTAGGTAATTTATAGTCATTAGAATTTTAGTTCTATATGAAGTAAGGACTATTCGATAATTTCTTATAAACATAGGTTTTCATTGGAATTCACTCAATCAGTTAATTATGGAACAAGAGAGCTGTTTCATCTTTGTTTTAAAGAAATATAAAAATGAATTATGAATAGAAAGTAAAATGATTCCACTTTTTTTTTTTTATTTTTATAAATATCTTTATTTAGTTAATAAAATAACTTCGTTACCTAGTTATTTTATTAACTTTTTTAATTTAACCAACTAAACCCATTCTTAATTTTTAATTATTTCAATGAGATAAATTTTGGAAAAATTAAGAATTTCAGTATTTTTTCTTATTCTTTTTATTTATTCTTTCAGAAAGAGATAAGAATTGGTTTGGTGAATCGGAAACAATTTTATAGAAAAATTGAAGTAAAAATTGAAGTAAAAATTGCAATTTCTTTTCTTATGGAACATACATATCAATATGCATGGGTAATCCCTCTTCTCCCACTTCCAGTTATTATGTCAATGGGATTTGGCCTTATTCTTATTCCGACAGCAACAAAAAATCTTCGTCGCATATGGGCTTTTCCTAGTGTTTTACTCTTAAGTATAGCTATGGTATTCTCAGTTCAACTGTCTATTCAACAAATAAATGGAAGTTCGATCTATCAATATCTATGGTCTTGGACCGTCAATAATGATTTTTCTTTAGAATTTGGATACTTGATTGACCCACTTACTTCTATTATGTTAATACTAATTACTACTGTAGGAATCCTGGTTCTTATTTATAGTGATGGTTATATGTCTCACGATGAAGGATATTTGAGATTTTTTGTTTATATAAGTTTTTTCAATACTTCCATGTTGGGATTGGTTACTAGCTCCAATTTGATACAAATTTATTTTTTTTGGGAACTCGTGGGAATGTGTTCTTATTTATTGATAGGCTTTTGGTTTACACGACCAATCGCAGCGAGTGCTTGTCAAAAAGCTTTTGTAACTAATCGTGTAGGGGATTTTGGTCTATTATTAGGAATTTTAGGTTTTTTTTGGATAACAGGTAGTTTAGAGTTTAGGGATTTGTTCAAAATAGCTAATAACTGGATTCCTAATAATGGAATTAACTCTTTACTTACTACTTTGTGTGCTTTTTTATTATTCCTTGGTGCAGTTGCGAAATCCGCACAATTCCCTCTTCACGTATGGTTACCCGATGCTATGGAAGGGCCCACTCCTATTTCGGCTCTTATACACGCAGCAACTATGGTTGCTGCGGGAATTTTTCTTCTAGCTCGACTTCTTCCTCTTTTCATATCTTTACCTTTGATAATGAGTTTTATTTCTTTAGTAGGTACAATAACACTATTCTTAGGAGCTACTTTAGCTCTTGCTCAGAGAGATATTAAAAGAAGCTTAGCCTATTCTACAATGTCTCAATTGGGTTATATGATGTTAGCTCTAGGTATAGGTTCTTATCAAGCTGCTTTATTCCATTTGATCACTCATGCTTATTCAAAAGCTTTATTGTTCTTGGGATCCGGATCCGTTATTCATTCAATGGAACCTCTTGTTGGATATTCACCAGATAAAAGTCAAAATATGGTTCTTATGGGCGGTTTAAGAAAATACATTCCAATCACAAGAACTACTTTTTTATGGGGTACACTTTCTCTTTGTGGTATTCCACCTCTTGCTTGCTTCTGGTCCAAAGATGAAATCCTTAGTAATAGTTGGTTGTATTCGCCCTTTTTTGGAATAATAGCCTCCTTTACTGCAGGATTAACTGCCTTTTATATGTTTCGGATATATTTACTTACATTTGATGGGTATTTGCGTGTTCATTTTCAAAATTACAGTAGCACTAAAGAGAGTTCCTTGTATTCAATATCCTTATGGGGAAAAAGGATACCCAAAGGAGTGAATAGGGATTTCGTTTTATCAACAACGAAGAGTGGAGTTTCTTTTTTTTCACAAAATATACCAAAAATTCAAGGTAATACAAGAAATAGGATAGGATCCTTTACTACGTCTTTTGGGGCTAAAAAAACTTTTGCCTATCCGCATGAAACGGGAAATACTATGTTATTTCCTCTTCTTATATTACTACTTTTCACTTTGTTCATTGGATTCATAGGAATCTCTTTTGATAATGGAGGAATTGGTAATGGAATAGCAGAGTTAACCATATTATCAAAGTGGTTAACTCCCTCAATAAACTTTACCCAGGAAAGTTCTAATTCTTTTGTAAATTCATATGAATTTATTACTAATGCAATTTCTTCTGTAAGTCTAGCTATCTTTGGTTTATTCATAGCATATATCTTCTATGGATCCGCTTATTCTTTTTTTCAGAATTTGGATTTAATAAACTCTTTTTACAAAGGAAATCCTAAAAAAGAATTTTTAGATCAAGTAAAAAAAAATATATACAGTTGGTCATATAATCGTGGTTATATAGATATTTTCTATACTAGGGTCTTTACCCTCGGTATAAGAGGGTTAACCGAACTCACGGAGTTTTTTGATAAGGGTGTTATTGATGGAATTACCAATGGAGTGGGTCTTGCTAGTTTTTGTCATAGGAGAGGAAATTAAATATGTAGGGGGAGGTCGAATCTCGTCTTATTTATTCTTTTTTTTATGTTATGTATCTGTGTTTTTATTCTTTTTTCTTTCTTAAGTTAAGGAATTTACAACAAGTCTCTTGCAAAAATAACTATCCTATCCCCTTTCTACAATCTCTCTATATCCTTGTTACATAAGGTAAGTATTGTATAATAGTTCGGTTTTCCGCGATTTTTTCCATTCCTCTGTGTAAATACCCTAATATGGGTTCACAATCAATAACATCCTCACCATCGAGAGTAACGATCAGTCGAAGAACACCATGCATTGATGGGTGTTGAGGGCCCATATTGACTATCATGAGATCTTTTCTTGTAAGCGGTAGACTCATATCCTTTCTTCCTTAATTCATTATTCCATGAAAATGGATTATTCCATGAATTCCTCAAAGCGAGGCTCATCAAAATGAAAAATCTAAGACTACTATAAGACTACTAAAAAAATAATAAAACAAGAAAAAAATTTGAACGATTAAATTACTGCTCCCGAATATTCAACTGACCGATTAATTTCTTATAACGTACTCTATTTTTCTTTGCCAAATAAGCCAGCAAACGTCGACGTTTTCCCAAAAGTCTTCGTAGACCTCTTTCCGATGAAAAATCTTTTTTGTGTAATTCCAAATGTGAAGCAAGTCTCCGTATCTTATTGGTGAAACTGAATACTTGAAATTCAACAGAACCCCTGTTTTCTTCTTTTTCTTCTTTAACCATAAATCCAAAAATTTTTCTACCTCCTTTCTTTTTCATGTATTTTTCTGATCAGGAAAAATACAAAATTATGTCAGTTATTTTGAAGTTATTCTAATCTCGTACACACACAAATTTGCAATTATTCATCTACTACTGGAATTTGGATTTATTTTATCGATGCAAATTGGATTTGGATAGAAGGGTACATTCTTTCTAATATTTTAGATAGAAGAAATGTTTCTTCTATCTAAAATATTAGAAAGAATTTTGCTGATTTATTTATTGCTATATGCAATTTATGGAATTGATACACCATTTAATTGATATCATTTAGCAAAATGAAACACAGCATATGCATCCATCTTTTGGCTCGAGAATTTCACGGGATAGAGATATGGTATAAGAAATAGACTATTAAGTAACTCTAAATGAATTGTGGATACATCTGTATCCTTAACATACTGAAACGATTGTCATTATTCGTATCAAACCAATAGCGATTCATACAAGCTAAATCTTCTAATCAATGGTGGGCCAATAATGAATTTTTTTGCATATGTATTAAGACGCTTGGCCTGATTTCGAAATTGTCCAGAGTTTTATATGTTGTTTTCATTGCAAAATGATGGGTCTCCTTCCATAACTTTCCAATTACGAGTACGAGAATTGAAAGACATGAAAATTCTCAATTCTCTACGGCGTCTAGTAGATAGAAACAAGAAAATCAGAAGAATCTTTCTCTCTATTCACTATCATTCCGCGTCTTCGACTTCTATTAGTTTCTTTTCTTCTTTAATGCAATAGCTATAGTTTGATATAAGAATCCATTTCTCAAAGTAATGGAAACCATTCTCTTATAGGAAATGGTTCGAAAATCGCTATTCCACCTTTTAGGTATCGTGAAAAGTGATACCTGTGAAGATCGTGCATTTCAGTCAAATTCAGATCCGTTTTTCGAGTCCATGATATAATATAACCAAATTGGATAGATC
>NW_028260368.1:8895721-8898221 GCF_056163025.1 Triticum urartu | reverse complement strand
CAATGAGCATTCCCCGTAGAAGTATTCCGGAAATCTGGGCCTGGCGCTCTCCTCTATCTTCTGAGGTCCTTAACCATCTCCCTGAGAAAAGTAGACAGTAAAAGCCAAAATAGACTAAATATATATAGCCTGAACGATCCTAAAAATCCCTCGAAGGAGATAATAAAGAACCCAAAGCAGATGGTATCCTACTGCAAGGGTGGTCTTAAGAATCCAAAAGAGGTTGCTCAGAAGAGATAGATGTATCCCAACCTCTATTGCTCTCGCGTAAAGACTTTTTTTTTACGCGACAGGAAAAAGTGACTACGAATTCCCCTTTTTGTTTGCGAATCCCTGTTTGTATCCTTTGAGCGCACGCCCATTAAGTAGCGATCAAATCAAGGAAATCGATCAAACGATCCCCGTGCCAGCCCAAATCATGATCTTCACCAACTTGGATTTGGTTCTCTCGCGAAAATCGCGAGTTGCAGAGATGAGAACCATGAAAAGCAAGATCCCGAATAAGAAAACAGAAACCGAGGAAGAGGAAACCACAAGAGTGAAGACTAGTAGAGTCTCGTCTTTTGTCATTCTTTGCTCCTTTTTCACTCAATGATTCCTTCGAATTTGCCGACCAAAAATTCTATATGTCTATTCTATCTATGATATTTCTATATATATAGAATATGATATCTAATATGACATCCGATTTGTCAAAGGGATTGGATTGGTGACTTACCCATTCAGTGACTTTGGCACTGGACGTTCCAAAAACGGGTACTATCGGATCGGGTGAATTAGAGAATAGACAGAGGTCCGTTGGCATTTCAGCCTTTCTTCTCCTTTCAGGGCCTATCCGAAAGAGAATCCAGTACCTCTTGGTCCTGAATATCAGAATAGGACGAACGAACCGGCCTCCGCGGATATCTTTGCTTCGGAACAAAACCCTGCAATCAAATAGATTGTCCCAAGGGCGCCATATTCTAGGAGCCCAAGTTATGCTATTGAAAATTCGTTCCTCTAGCAGTTCCGGTTTGAGCATTCCGTTCCCTTTTCAAACTCCACTTCTTTTCATATAGCAATCCCTGATCAAAGAGAGAACAATATCCATTTCAAAACATTTCTAACAGATTCCTTAGTTCGGACCGACGAAGTAATGTCACTCGACTATTATCAACCTGACTGCAATCTTTTTCTGTCGGTAAGGATTGCACCAGAGCACCTTCTACTTCTAATAGGCCATGAACTATAGATAGAGAAGAATCATTCTGAGCGAGTACATAAGAAGCGATCCACTTTTTTTCATCGGTTCCAGGGGAAGACCAAAGATCTTGCGCGGCAGGTCCGCCAGAAAAACTCAAAAGAGAAAGAAGTCTCGTTAATCTCTTCATGCTCGTTCCAAGTTCGAAGTACCTTTTGGCCAAAGAAAAACCCGCTTCCTGACACGATTGCCTCTTTATCTTTATATAGATAGATTCTATGGGGTTATTACTTAGTAAGTCTATTTTGTACAAGAGCCCCTCCTATCTGATAGAAAAGGGTCCCATGATCCCGAGCCGATCTTACCTTGGCTCGCAAACCCCAAGTTTGTCTATGAAGAGCTAATCTAATTGTATTTTTTTCTAGAATGGATTTCTTATGTGGAATACTAATGGATAGGGCTTCGTTGCTAAGTGCTACAAGATCTAGTGCACTGGAACTCGTGGTTATGGACCCGAATCCTTTAGTATGGAACATTGTCTTTTCCAAGTAAAAACCCCTAGTATATGAAAGAATGAAAAGGTGCTTTCGTTCTTGTGGAATAAGAAGCCCTCGTACCTTAATGAAAGGAAAATCGTAATTTTTCGTTAGGTATTTGACCAAATAGGATCGTCCAGTTCCTACAGAACCTATCACTAAAATACCCGATAGGGCTAAGCGGAACGAAAAGGGTTTTCCATGAGATGGTAAATGAAAACGATTAGTCCCACACGAGGTTTGGGAATAAGTGATTGTCTGATAATGAGCAAGGAATATACGTCTTTCTGCTAAAGAGGATCTATTAAACTCATAATTCATTAGATCCTTGTTATCAATGCCAACTAGGTATCATAAGTAAATGGATCCCGGTTGTTCAATCCTTTGATAACCAAGGTCATTCTTTGCTAAAGAGAAATGATCACTATGAGTCAGACTCAATAGAATTGGATCCATTCCAAATAGCGAGAATTAGGATTCTTGATCCCTCTCAATCTCTCTTTCAATTCGAGGATCCAGAGAGGTGTTTTCATAGTCATCTCCGAATATTTGCCATCTCGGAATATTTTCGATTTCATTTTTCTATGATATGTCTTTCTATATGAAAATTGGTTATTTACGATGTACGATGATCCCTGTTAAGCATCCATGGCTGAATGGTTAAAGCGCCCAACTCATAATTGGTAAATTTGCGGGTTCAATTCCTGCTGGATGCACACGAACGGGAACATTCCATAAGTCTATTGGAACTGGCTCTCTATCCATGGAATCTCATCCATCATCC
>NW_028260368.1:8846333-8895221 GCF_056163025.1 Triticum urartu | reverse complement strand
TGAATCAAACTTTTTTTTGCCATAATGTGTCGTTGCTATTATTACCAAGTATACGGTTCTAATCCTAGATGGAAAAATAAATAGAAAAAGAAATCTAAAAAGGCAGATCCTCCCTCTCTATCAAGAGTAATGAACTAGGTGCTGATACAGTACAAAAAAACAAACTAAATTAACCAAACTTGCCTGATGTTGAGGCAATCAAGAAAGCTGCATAAGTGAATATATAACCCACGGAAAAGTGAGCTAATCCAACCAATCTTGCTTGCACAATGGAAAGAGCCACGGGCTTATCTCTCCAGCGAATTAAATTAGCTAAAGGTGTGCGTTCATGAGCCCATGCTAAAGTCTCAATTAATTCCTGCCAATACCCCCGCCAGGAAATTAAGAACATAAATCCAGTAGCCCAAACAAGATGTCCAAATAAGAACATCCACGCCCATACCGATAAACTATTCATCCCAAAAGGATTATATCCATTGATAAGTTGTGAAGAGTTTAACCATAGGTAATCTCTTAACCATCCCATCAAATAAGTGGAGGATTCATTAAATTGTGAAACGTTGCCCTGCCATAATGTGATATGTTTCCAATGCCAATAAAAAGTAACCCACCCAATGGTATTTAACATCCAGAAAACTGCCAAATAAAATGCGTCCCAAGCAGAAATATCACAAGTACCGCCGCGCCCTGGGCCGTCACAAGGAAAACTATATCCAAAATCCTTTTTATCTGGCATTAATTTGGAACCGCGTGCATCTAAAGCGCCCTTTACTAAAATCAATGTAGTTGTATGCAAACCTAGAGCAATAGCATGATGAACCAAGAAATCCCCAGGTCCTATTGTTAAGAAAAGCGAATTACTATTCTCATTAACAGCATTCAACCATCCGGGCAACCATAGGCTTCGACCCGCATTGAAAGCGGGGCCATTCGTTGAAGATAAGAGTATATCGAACCCATATGTCGTCTTGCCATGAGCAGATTGTATCCATTGGGCAAATATAGGTTCGATCAAGATTTGCTTTTCTGGAGTACCAAAAGCAAGCATGACGTCGTTATGAACATAAAGGCCCAAGGTATGGAATCCTAGAAAGAGGCTAGCCCAACTTAAATGAGATATGATAGCTTCTTTATGGTCTAACATTCTTGCCAATACATTATCCTCATTCTGTTCCGGATTGTAATCCCTAATGAAAAAAATAGCTCCATGAGCAAAAGCCCCTGTCATGATGAACCCTGCAATATATTGGTGATGAGTATATAAAGCAGCTTGAGTAGTAAAGTCTTGTGCTATGAATGCATAAGGAGGTAAAGAGTACATATGTTGAGCTACTAAGGAAGTAATAACCCCTAAAGAAGCTAGAGCAAGACCTAACTGAAAATGAATCGAATTGTTGATTGTGTCATAAAGGCCCTTATGCCCACGCCCTAATCGACCCCCCGGAGGAGTATGCGCTTCTAAAAGATCTTTAATACTGTGCCCAATTCCGAAGTTAGTTCGATACATGTGACCGGCAATGAGAAAAATAAATGCAATAGCTAAATGATGGTGAGCCATATCGGTCAGCCACAAACTTTGTGTTTGTGGATGGAATCCCCCAAGAAGAGTTAGAATGGCAGTTCCCGCTCCTTGAGCGGTACCAAATAAATGATTACTCGAATCAGGGTTTTGGGCATAAAGATTCCATTGACCCGTCAAAAGGGGTCCCAACCCCTGGGGATAGGGTAATACATCTAAGAAATTATTCCATCGAACGTACTCCCCCCTGGATGCGGGAATAGCAACATGAACTAAATGTCCTGTCCAAGCCAAAGAACTTACCCCGAAAAGTCCTGACAAATGATGATTGAGACGAGATTCCGCGTTTTTGAACCACGAAAGGCTTGGTTTCCATTTGGGTTGTAGATGTAACCAACCCGCTATTAAGGACAGCGTAGAAAGAAATAATAGAAAAAGAGCTCCAGTATAAAGATCCTCATTGGTGCGTAATCCTATTGTATACCACCACTGATAAACTCCAGAATAAGCAATATTCACTGGACCAGCAGCACCTCCTCGAGTAAAGGCTTCCACAGCGGGTTGACCAAAATGAGGATCCCAAATCGCATGAGCAATAGGTCTTACGTGTAAAGGATCCTGTATCCATGATTCAAAATTTCCTTGCCAAGCTACATGAAACAGATTTCCGGACGTCCATAGAAAGATTATTGCTAATTGCCCAAAGTGAGAAGCAAAAATGTTCTGATAAAGACGTTCTTCAGTAATATCATCATGACTTTCGAAATCATGTGCGGTAGCAATACCAAACCAAATACGACGAGTAGTGGGGTCCTGAGCTAAGCCTTGGCTAAACCTGGGAAATCTTAATTCCATAATGCCTTTCAAATCCTCCTAGCCACTATCCTACTGCAATAATTCTCGCTAAGAAGAATGCCCATGTCGTGGCAATTCCACCCAGAAGGTAATGGGTTACTCCTACAGCGCGTCCTTGTATAATGCTCAAGGCTCTAGGCTGAGTAGCAGGAGCAACTTTTAATTTGTTATGAGCCCAAACGATAGATTCAATGAGTTCTTGCCAATAACCACGGCCGCTGAATAAAAACATTAAACTGAAGGCCCAGACAAAATGAGCACCTAAGAAAAAAAGACCATATGCAGATAATGAAGAACCATAAGACTGAATGACTTGCGATGCCTGTGCCCACAAGAAATCTCGAAGCCACCCATTAATCGTAATGGAACTCTGTGCAAAGTTTCCCCCTGTAATATGAGTTACCACCCCTTGATCACTTATAGTACCCCAAACATCCGACTGCATTTTCCAACTGAAATGGAAAATGACTACCGAAATTGCATTGTACATCCAGAATAAACCTAAGAAAACATGATCCCAGGCGGATACTTGACATGTTCCCCCTCGGCCAGGCCCATCGCAAGGAAAGCGAAAACCTAGATTTGCTTTATCGGGTATCAAACGGGAACTCCGAGCAAATAAAACACCTTTCAAAAGTATTAATACAGTCACATGTATGGTAAATGCATGAATGTGATGGACTAAAAAATCTGCGGTTCCTAATGGAATAGGTAACAAAGCCACTTTGCCACCTACTGCTACTAACTCGCCGCCTCCCCACGTTAAGCTAGTACTTGTTGTTGCACCAGGAGCTGTTACGCCAGGCGCAGTAGCATGGATATTTTGTACCCATTGAGCAAAGATAGGTTGTAATTGTATGGCAGTATCCGAAAACATATCTTGTGGACGGCCTAAAGCACTCATGGTATCATTATGAATGTACAAGCCAAAACTGTGAAAACCTAGAAATATACATACCCAGTTAAGGTGGGATATGATTGCATCGCGGTGTCTAAGGACGCGATCTAATAGATCGTTGTATCGAGTAGTTGGATCATAGTCTCTTACCATAAAAATTGCTGCATGTGCAGCAGCACCGACTATTAGAAATCCGCCAATCCACATGTGGTGTGTGAACAAGGAAAGTTGTGTACCATAGTCAGTAGCTAGGTATGGATAGGGAGGCATAGAATACATATGATGAGCTACAACAATGGTTGTAGAGCCTAGCATAGCTAGGTTAAGAGATAATTGAGCATGCCATGACGTTGTTAAGATTTCATAAAGACCCTTATGGCCTTGTCCTGTAAATGGGCCCTTGTGAGCCTCCAAAATATCTTTAAGTCCATGGCCAATACCCCAATTGGTCCTATACATATGACCTGCGATTAGGAAAAGAATAGCAATAGCTAAATGATGGTGCGCAATATCGGTCAGCCAGAGACCACCGGTTACTGGATCTAGTCCTCCGCGAAAAGTCAGAAATTCTGCGTATTTGGACCAATTTAAAGTGAAAAAAGGGGTTGCTCCTTCGGCAAAACTAGGATAAAGTTGAGCCAAAAGGTCCCGATTCAAGATAAATTCATGAGGAAGTGGTATCTCTTTAGGATCCACCCCAGCGTCAAGAAATTGGTTAATTGGTAAAGATACATGAATTTGGTGCCCCGCCCAAGAAAGAGACCCAAGTCCTAATAATCCCGCTAAGTGGTGATTCAACATGGATTCTACATCTTGGAACCAGGCCAATTTGGGAGCGGCTTTGTGATAATGGAACCAACCAGCAAAAAGCATTAACGCTGCAAAAATCAATGCACCAATTGCAGTACAATAGAGTTGTAATTCACTAGTTATTCCAGATGCTCGCCAAAGCTGAAAAAAACCAGAGGTTATTTGGATTCCTCGGAAACCCCCGCCTACATCACCATTCAATATTTCTTGCCCTACTATAGGCCAAACTACCTGAGCACTGGGTCCAATGTGAGTAGGATCACTTAGCCATGCTTCATAATTGGAAAAACGGGCGCCATGAAAGTACATGCCACTCAACCAAAGAAAGATAATGGAAAGTTGCCCGAAATGAGCACTAAAGACTTTTCGAGAAATCTCCTCCAAATCACCAGTATGACTATCGAAATCGTGAGCATCAGCATGTAGGTTCCAGATCCAAGTGGTAGTATCAGGGCCCTTAGCTAGTGTTCTTGAGAAATGGCCGGGTCTGGCCCATTCCTCAAAAGATGTTTTTACAGGATCCCTATCCACAACAATTTTTACTTCTGGTTCCGGCGAACGAATAATCATTAAGTCCTCCTCTTTCCGGACAAGACATACAAAGAGACCCGCCAACTGTCTTTTTAGTGAATCTTTGAAAGATATATATTTTGAAAGATAGATTTTGAAAGATAGATTTTGAAAGATAGATATTGTGATTAGTTCTTTTCTTTACTATCTACCATCCTTCTATTTTTTTTTTAGTTATTCACTGGAGCAATTATATATTGAAGTCAATCCGAGGCAAGTGTTCGGGTCTATTATGACATAAAGATTAGGTGCCTAACGGACATTGTTTATCTTGAAAAACAAATATTTCTCGACGTAAGAAAAAAATCTTTTTTATTTTTAATTTAAGAAACTAGTGTATTTTTTTTGAGGGCATAAGCTCCTATCTATATCTACTTTCCTTGAGCATAATATAGGGTTTTTTATTTGATTCTAAATTCCAAGATAACTCATTAGAATTATTAATAAGATGGTCCTAATATATTAGCAATATTTAGATTGCCCCCTCTTTTTATTCACTTTATTACTTCTATTCTAGACCCTATCCCTATGGTTTATTCTTATGAAATATCATATAAAATAGAAGGTATAAGAAATGGATATAATGAAATTCTTGATTCGATCTTACGACCTAATTTATTTGATTAATGGATCAACAACCAAACCACCCATTTTATGAAAAAGAAGGAGCATGGTCTTATTCAAATTCAAAGCGCTTCGTAATCTTCAACCAGTTCTGTGCTTCAATATAATTTCCCGGAGTAAGCGCTATAGCTTGTTTCCAATATTCAGCAGCTTGATCAAACCAAGCTTCCGCAATTTCCGAATCACCCTGTAGAATGGCCTGTTCTCCTCGGTCGGAATAGGAAGTTCCTTCCCTTAGAACCGTACTTGAGAGTTTCCTACCTCATACGGCTCAGAAATTGCTATCTGAATTTCCCCTATCTTAACTGAATTCGATTTATCAAAAATCGATCCAATTTGTTCTTGGGTTAAGCAGAAGAAATTAATTACCTAAGTTTCAAACCCTAATTTTTATCAATAATCAGTTTGATCTTTTTTCCCACCTTCAGAAGAATGAAGCATAGATAGATATAGAGCCTTCGTTCAAATTTTCTGAGAGGTAACTATCCCGGTTTCATATATGAAATCTCTATAGAATCCTTGAAAAAGACTTTTTTCCATAAGAAAGAAAAAAGAACTTACTATCTTTGGGATCTGATACTACACCGCTGCTTAATCCCTTAGTGGATCGGCTCTATTACATAAGCGGATTCCTAAATTTTGCCCCATATCATGGGATAAGTAAGCAGTTTTTTTTAGTTGTATCGACCCAGTCGCTCACTAATTGATCTTTACGGTGCTTTCTCTATCAATTTGAGAAACTTTATCCATAGAGTAGTAGTATAGGCCATACTTTCTTCGTTTTTTGATTCTCGTGAAGTGTCCTTCCTTCCTACAGCTGATAGGGAAAAATCGTTGTTTTTACGATCCCTATGTAGAAAGCCCTTTTTTTCTAGTATTTACTAGAAAATTTGATCCTCTCTTTTTTTTTTTTCTTTCTATAGTGGAGATAGTCGCACGTAATGACAGATCACGGCCATATTATTAAAAGCTTGCGGTAAGAAGGGGTTTCGTTCTAGTGCCCGGAAATAATATTCCAAAGCCTTTGTATGCTCTCCATTGCTTGTGTGTATAAGGCCTATGTTATAGAGTATATAACTTCGATCATAGGGATCGATTTCTAGTCGCGTAGCTTCATAATAATTTTGCAAAGCTTCCGCATAATTTCCTTCGGATTGAGCCAACATCCGTTACGGTCGTTCATTCTATTCAAAAAATCTCCGTTCCAAAACCGTACATGAGGTTTTCATCTCATACGGCTCCTCCCTTCTGTACATAATAGTACTAAGCGAAATAATCTATAGAATCAAAATAGAATTAGTCCCGTCTCATTATGAACCGAAAGGGGCTGGTATTTTTCCAAGAAATCTCTAGCCAACCTTCCCACAAGAGGTTTTTCTTAACACCAATGAATTCTATTAATGCTAGAGGAAAACGATAGCTCCAATAATTTCTTTGTTCTCAACGCCTCCTATTTAGAGGAATTAGCTACTTCAACGATCTTTGATGGTTATAGGGGTATCCAAAGTACAAACCTGATGGTTGTTTGTTATCCCAACCATTCTTCCCAGCCCTGATACCGATCAGGAAAGGGGTAATTTCTAACAAAGTTTTTCTCTTGTTGATTCCTATTTCTAGGTGTAGTGCTTTTCTCCCCTATGCTGCCTACGGATACTAATAGAGTAGGATTGGCCTGTAATCCATACCATACCATATCCTGTAGGTGTAACCTTTCGCTCAATACTCAAATCTACAATTGAAGTATCTGAAGCCGCATCAATCGAGGATACACGACGGAAGGAATTGTTAGTTCGCCTCACCTTCCCGAAGCGTGGGTTTGTTTGCTTTACAAATTTGGTTCTCTCTATGCCAACCCCCCTCTCTTTTTCGTAAGACTGAGGTATAGGTAGGGCTAAAAAAAAGCAAAAAAAAGAGTCAAATCGCACCATCTCTATAATAAGTAAATGCCTTTTTTTCTCCTGAGGTTGTCGGAATTATTCGCAATAAAATATTGGCTACAATTGAGGAGGTCTTATCAATGAAATTTCCATTTCCACGGGATCTAGGCATAATTCCCAACCCATTCTATATAGAATTGTTTTCATTCCTTCACAAAATAACATAAAAACAAACACATTCGATTCTTATAATTATAAATAGATTGATCCATATGCTCTACTCTAAATCCATATGCTTTAAATGGATAAGAGAGATATGGATTTTCCGCTCAGCTCAAATTGTATCCTTTTCCTTCTGCTTGGACACGAAGAGATATGAAATATTTGACTAAGACTGGATTTCATTCCACTTTCCTATTTCTGAACAACAACTTATGTTATCAACTATTTCGTGTTTTCAAAGTTATTAATTGTCTCATACCCTATTTTTGATTTCGATAGTATGGTGTAGCGTATCTTATGCAAACGGAATTCTAAGGTTTCTTTATTTTATTATGCAATAAGAAGAATTCTTCCATTTTCTTTTTCTTTAGTTGCGGGAAAACCCAAATTAAAACTTTTATTTTATAGCGAGCGCAATTTCTAGTAAAAAATCCTGTATCCTTCCACTTAGATCAAAAGGAATTTTTCCAATAGAACTATGGAACCCCCGAGTGGTTGCGGTTGTACCTGTACTGCAGGAATAAGAAAACTCGCTATTCACTCAGTTTATTTTCCATAATAAGTTATGTAGGAGAGATGGCCGAGCGGTTCAAGGCGTAGCATTGGAACTGCTATGTAGACTTTTGTTTACCGAGGGTTCGAATCCCTCTCTTTCCGTTTTTCTTAATTCATCAACGTTAAGGATCACAATGTATCAAATCAAATAACAATTTTTTCCAGCAATAATATAATATCTTATATTATCTTATTTTGATTTAATAGAAATTAGAAATTCTCTATAGCAAATTACTGTGGTATGTAAAATACACATAGAGGAAAAAAGAAAAAAGGATCCTAATCCTAGGGTTAATCAATTTTAGCTAGTTGATGGGAAAATACAAATTAATGGTAATGGTCTTAGGGCGATTTAGTTCGGGGAAAGGGGAAGGGGAAGAAAATTCTATGAACCTTTCCTTTTTTCGTTAAGTTCAAGTCTGACGAGAGTAATATTCTACAACTAACAACTCATTTATTTTGAGACCGACCCACTTCCTATCTAGGATTTTATTTACTAGTCCTTTATATTCCAACGTGTCAATCGCCAAATGCTTTGGCAATTTCCCCGGGTCCGATGAAGCAATATAATTTTGAACCAGACCTTTTGATCTTTGGTTATCTTTCGTAGTAATAATATCTCGGGGTTTGCAACGAAAACTTGGTATATTGACTATACGACCATTAACTAAAATATGTCTATGGTTGACTAATTGGCGGGCCCCAGGAATGGTTGAAGCCATACCCAATCGAAAAAGGATATTATCCAAACGCATTTCAAGTAATTGTAGTAAAACCTGGCCTGTTGACCTTTTTGCTTTTCCAGCGATATGTACATATCTAAGTAATTGTCGTTCTGTCAGACCATAATGAAAACGCAATTTCTGTTTTTCTTGAAGACGAATACGATATTGCTCCTTTTTCCCAGAATTGAATTTTTTTTTAAGATTACTTCCGGATTTAGGTGTTTTTCTAGTGAGTCCTGGTAAAGCTCCCAGACGGCGTATTTTTTTTAAACGAGGTCCTCGATAACGGGACATGAAGACTCCTTTTTTTATTTTATTGAAATTTCATTTTACACAATTAATTTCATTGTATTTACATTACAGAATACATCGAAATTAAAACTGAATTAAACTACAGGATAAACAGAGTAAAATCAACTAAAGTACCCCAAAAAATGGAATTTCATCAAAATCTTTTTTTTTTGTATATATATTATTTATTTTATTGTTTTGTATCTAGCAAAATTGTAAGGTAAAAAACATAAAAGATCCTGGATTCTCCATTTAATTCGGAAAAAAAGAGATTCTTGTTCGTAGAACATCGATAGAGAAAAAAAAGCCGACTATCGGATTTGAACCGATGACCCTCGCATTACAAATGCGATGCTCTAACCTCTGAGCTAAGTGGGCTTACATAACGGAAATAGTGTAACAAATAGAAATAGGTATAGTATAGGAAATCCGTAAAATCTCAGATATTAGTTATTAATCTTAGCTATTAACTAGTTCTAAATTTGAAGTTATACTTATAAAAATAAAAAAATACTAAAACTTCTTAAAGATAAAGTTAGCTTGATATGCTTAACTATAGGATATTAAAAAATAAAATTATAGAATTTATTGGTATTTTCATTCGATCATTATAGACTTTATTATTTGTTAATAATTTGAGGATTAATATTTCACTAAGGGGAACATAGAGTCAGAGTAAATAAAATTGCTAATTCTGATTAGAAAAAAAGAATAAATATCAAGCGTTATAGTATAATTTTGAATACTATAAAAAAGTAAGACGGGAGGTGGGGGAGATAAAAACTTTTGGATATATTGATTCGGATTGAATTGCAAATACATCAAGGATAGAATCAATTCAATTCTGAATTGCAATAAGCAAGCGAGGTCTCTCAAATAGAGTCGAACTGAACTGCTAGACTACGTTGAGTGATGAACTCAATGATTCAAAAAAAAAACTAAGAGATGGATGAAATTACACAAGGAATCCTGGTCTCAAAGAAGAGGGAAATGGGGATATGGCGAAATCGGTAGACGCTACGGACTTGATTGTATTGAGCCTTGGTATGGAAACCTGCTAAGTGGTAACTTCCAAATTCAGAGAAACCCTGGAATTAAAAAAGGGCAATCCTGAGCCAAATCCGTGTTTTGAGAAAACAAGGGGTTCTCGAACTAGAATACAAAGGAAAAGGATAGGTGCAGAGACTCAATGGAAGCTGTTCTAACGAATCGAGTTAATTACGTTGTGTTGTTAGTGGAATTCCTTCTAGTTCTAAATTAGAGAAAGAGGGGTTTTATACCTTATACATTTAATAAACACGTATAGATACTGACATAGCAAACGATTAATCACAGAACTCATATTATATTCTAATTATAATATAGGTTCTTTATCTTTTTTAAAAATGAAATTAGAAATGATAATGATTATGAAATAAAAAACTCATATCATAATTTTTTTTTTTCATTATTGTGAATCCACTCCAATCGAATATTGAATAATCAAATTCTTCAATTAAAATTCAAAGTTTTCGAGATCTTTAAAAAAGTGGATTAATCGGACGAGGACAAAGAGAGAGTCCCATTCTACATGTCAATACTGACAACAATGAAATTTCTAGTAAAAGGAAAATCCGTCGACTTTATAAGTTGTGAGGGTTCAAGTCCCTCTATCCCCAAATCCTCTTTTATTCCCTAACTATACTATATTATTATTATTTATCCTCTTTTTTTTTTTCTTTTTATCAATGCACTTTTTTTTCTTTTTATCAATGCAATGGGTTTAAGATTCATTAGCTTTCTCATTCTACTCTTTCACAAAGGAATGCGAAGAGAACTCAATGGATCTTATCCTATTCATTGAATAGATTTCTTTTTTATTAGAGTATCGGCAAGAAATCTTGGTTATTCACTCTATTTTTAAGTTTTATTTAAGTAAACCATGCACAATGCATAGGACTACCCCCCCCATTTTCAAATTTAAAATTTGAAATACTTTAATTAATTTTTAGTCCTTTTAATTGACATAGATACAAATACTCTACTAGGATGATGCACAAGAAAAGGTCAGGATAGCTCAGTTGGTAGAGCAGAGGACTGAAAATCCTCGTGTCACCAGTTCAAATCTGGTTCCTGGCAGAAAAAAAAAAAAAAAGATCCACCGAATAGGTATTGATCCAAATACCTCGAGATGGATTGTGATACATATTCATTAATAATATTTATTCATCTAAGTGGATAAATCTATAATATAAATATAGAGGCACTTCTTTTTCTTTTTAAAGAAGTTTTAAAATATATCTTTTCTTTATGATAAAGAAGGGGGTGAGATTCCCCTTTATTTTTTTGCGTTTCTTAATTTTGTATTCCGCTATTCCGACGAATATTTTTTTAGTCTTGCTTATCTTTATCTTATCTTATTTTCCTAGTTGTGCTAAGTAATGTGCGCGGTACAAAGTTCCTGGTAGAGAACTTCTTTGAGTCATCCTATTTTTCTGTTCATATGAAGGAAATTAATATGCGATTTTCAAAATAGGGGAATCCAAATGAAACCCTTTTTTTGCTCAGTCTATCTGGAATGCTTTTGTATAATTAGGAATTAATTATAAATAGGTATTCCGTTTCATCTAGGAAAAGAACCTAAAAATATTCCTTGACTTGAATAAAATCTGGAGTTGTGTTGTATAAGTGAGCATGAATTTCTTATCATTCAATGAGCATCTTGTATTTCATAAAAATTGGGGGTTATATAATCCTTACGTAAGGGCCAGCCTATCCAACTTTCAGGCATTAGGATACGTTTAAGGCGCGGATGATTATCATAAGAGATTCCCACCATATCATAAGATTCGCGTTCTTGAAAATCGGCACTTCTCCAAATCCAGAAGACAGACGGAATTCTAGGATTATCCTTTTGGGCAAAGACTTTTATGCAGACTTCTTCTGGATTATCTATACCATATTGTATTCTCGTAAGATGATACACGCTAGCTAAAGATCCACCGGGTGCTACATCATAAGCACATTGGGAGCGTAAATAATTGTAACCATATACATATAAAATGACAGCAATGGAATCCCAATCCCCTGCTTTTATTTGTAAAGTCTCTATTCCTCGGTGATCAAAGCCCAAAGATCTATGAACCACCTCATGTTTGACTAGCCAATTAGATAACCAACCCTGCTGCATTGTCTTCATCTCTCCCTCTTTGTATAAATATTTCACATTTCGGATGCAAGTTTGAAAGATTGCCCTGCTTTTTATTTTTCTACACAAAAGAGCCCCTCTCCTAATTCACTAATTTGTAGGAAGGTACTGAACTTTTGGATTTGAAAAAAGTTTCAGAAGATATATCTAATGTAGATGGTGATTGATAGAGCAATTCTTGCTCATAAGTTCCTGTATGAGTACTGCGCCTAACATAAAGCTTGTGACTGGTAGTAAAACATCTATTTTTATTTTGAGATAGAGTTTGATCCTCAACTATTTCTCGCGATATCTTCTTACGAAGTTTTGTTAGGGCATCTATAACTGCCTCCGGTTTAGGTGGGCAGCCCGGCAAGTAGACATCCACAGGAATTAACTTATCAACTCCCCGAACAGTACTATAGGAATCCGTACTGAACATTCCCCCTGTAATAGTACAGGCTCCCATAGCAATGACGTATTTTGGTTCAGGCATTTGCTCGTATAATCTCACTAAAGAGGGAGCCATTTTCATTGTTACCGTACCGGCTGTTAAAATTAGGTCTGCTTGCCTAGGACTTGATCTTGGTACCAATCCATAACGATCAAAGTCGAATCGTGAGCCTATTAATGAAGCAAATTCAATGAAACAACAACTGGTACCGTATAGAAGGGGCCATAAACTGGAGAGTCTTGACCAATTCGAAAGATCATTTGGTGTAGTTGAAATAACAGAATTGGAACTTGTTTGGTCAAGTAAGGGAAACTCAATCAAATTCATAACTGTCTCAATAGAATCTTTTCCTTCTTTTTTTTTGTCTAAATATTCAGTTAAGACCATTCCAAGGCTCCTTTTCGCCATGCATAAACTAAACCAACAACTAAGATAAGCACGAAAATCAAAGCTTCGATAAAAACGGATACACCCAATACGTCGAAACTCATTGCCCAAGGGTATAGAAAGACGGTTTCCACATCAAAAACAACAAAAACGAGCGCAAACATATAATAGCGTATTCGGAATTGTACCCAAGCCCCTCCCATGGGTTCTATACCCGATTCATAACTAGAAAGCTTCTCTGGTCCTTCACTAACCGGGGCTAAAAGTCCTGAAATCGAAAATGCCAAAATAGGAATAAGGCTTGCTATTATTAGAAATGTCCAAAAAATATCATATTCGTGAAGCAGAAACATAATGTACTCCCATTAATGTGGAATAGGCGGAACTTAAATTAGTCAATTCAATTCAGCATTGTCAATTTATCCAGAACTTCTCTCTTTTCCTCGGTGAAACAAGAATCTTTTTTGTTCAAACAAAAGCGCTTAGTTTAAGTTTAGCCTTTGTTTCCTCTGTGCTGCATCTTCTTTAAAGATTCATCCAATGGAATCCCAACTCCCTTTCTTTTGGATTTCCATTCTATTTAGATATGGTGTATGTAGATCTAATTCTTATATAAAGAAAACTTTCTCGTTTCACTTTGTCTCGCTTTCTCTAGAATCTCTAGAAAAAAGAATAGCTCTATCCTTTATTTAATATTTAATAATAAAATAATAAGAGACTATTAAATAAAAATGAGAATACTACTAAATTAGAACCTAATTAAGATAGTAGGACTAATCTATGCAGTATAATTAATGAGAAGTAATACTATAAAATAAAAATAAAGAACTCTATTTCAGAACTATGAGACAGAATATTCTGTTTTCTTATTTACTCTTTACTTTATTTTTTCTATTTAAAGTTGATCAATTTACATAATGTATCTATAAACAAAGTAATAAATATACTTAAAACAAAGTAGGAATTCGCAAAATGGATAAAATCATTGCAGTTATTATAGGGAAGTCTAGAGATATCCTATTTGAAGGAGGACGGGATTCAAATCAGGGAAAGGATCCTTTCTTCTATTGATTTGATAGAAATTCGTTTTTCTTTTCCTGTCTGTATGATTTTGATTTTCGATGAATGAGCCTTTGGTAATGCTTTTATCTCTATTCTATGTCGCAGGCGCCTATCCAGTCTATAAACAAATACTAATGAGAAAATGAAAACTATACTAAACTAAAGAAAACATAGGATAGAGATCCTAAAATCTAAAAAAGGGCATATTAGGGCTATACGGATTCGAACCGTAGACCTTCTCGGTAAAACAGATCAAACGGATTATTATCGAAATGATTTGAACTGTTTCAAAGACCCAACATGCATTTTTTTGCATTGGGCTCTTTCATAAACTGATTTAAAGATCAGTTAGTCCACCATAGTTTTTCTTTACGGAAAGATAATGAGATGGCTCCCTGTGCTCTGATTGATTTTTTGTATTATGATCTATCTAGGAGCAATACCAAAGTGTTTCAAAGGAGGATTACCTTGACTTAGGTCTGCCTCCGGTCTAAATTAAATCAACCTAAGTGAAATGGAGTCTCTATCGTTCCACTGCAAGAGTTAACTATGAGACTTCATACACCTTAAAGTTCATAGAACGAAAAGAAGTTTTTTGGAGGCCCTTATCCTCATTACGCCTAGCATTTAGTGGGCTGGATATTTACCTTATCAACTAGCAAATCCATAAGGGTTCTATTTGATTAGGCACCTGAATTGGCACCTGAATCGGACTGAACCGACTGTTTGTCAGGCTACTGTTCTCCTATTCTCTCGAATCTATGAAGTAAGACATTGATTTTGCAATAAGATCGATTATGTTCATTGCATAATAAGCTCCTTTGAAAAGCATTGGCGCACGTGTAAACGAGTTGCTCTACCGAACTGAGCTATAGCCCTTATCAGAGATATCTTAACATATAGATAATTTCTTGTCAAGATGAATATTTTCTAATGCCAGAGGATACCCCTTTGATCTGTATCTGTTTAGTATTTAGTTTAGTATTTAGTATATAACAGACCAATAACAGAGCGGTATTGCTTAGAAAAGGGATTCAATATATAATCGATCGAAGTAATGGGTCTTCCTTTGTGGTGATAAATTGCCTACTTAACTCAGTGGTTAGAGTATTGCTTTCATACGGCGGGAGTCATTGGTTCAAATCCAATAGTAGGTAAGTAGGTAGAAAAATTACTAGATAGCATTGGACTTACTTCGCTTCGCTATCTAATAACTTTTTCTACCCCTCTTCCCTTTTTCTTTGTATCAACTATAAACCACTGGATTGTCTTCAATTGGATGGGGGAATCCAATTGACAGCCTCGATTCGTATCCTAGCTCGTCTGAGAGCGAGCTTCGCTTCAACCAAATCTTTCGTACCCTCAGCTTTACTCAAGTTAGCTTCGGCTATTTCAAGTGCCTTTTGAGCTTCTTCCGGATCAATATCACTACCCAGTTCCGCATCATTTCCTAAAATGATGATCTCATTATTAACTATTCTCGCAAAACCGCTCCACAGAATCGCTGTTAACCATTGGTCGTTGAGGAGGCGTATTCTCAAAGGACCCATATCTACTGCTGTGTTAATGGGGGCGTGGTTTGGTAATACGCCAATTTGGCCACTATTAGTGGATAAAATGATTTCTTTCACTTCACAATCCCAAATAATTCGCTTAGGAGTCAGTACATAAAGATTTAATTTCATTTCTTCGATTTGTTCTCCTCTTCTAAGGTTATAGCTTTCGTGCTAGCTTCATCGATGTTACCCACCAAATAAAAAGCCTGTTCAGGTAGGCCGTCTAATTCTCCGGAAAGGATTAGTTGAAATCCCCTAATAGTTTCCGCAAGAGCAACATACTTTCCTGGAGAACCAGTAAAAACTTCTGCCACAAAGAACGGTTGTGATAAGAAACGCTCAATTTTTCTTGCTCTTGCTACAGTTAAACGATCCTCTTCCGATAATTCATCCAAGCCAAGAATTGCGATAATGTCCTGAAGTTCTTTGTAACGTTGTAAAGTTTCCTTAACTCTTTGCGCAGTTTCATAATGTTCGTTGCCAACGATCCGAGGCTGTAACATAGTCGAGGTTGAATCTAAAGGATCTACTGCTGGATAAATACCCTTGGAAGCTAATCCTCTGGAAAGTACGGTAGTAGCATCCAAATGTGCAAATGTTGTGGCAGGGGCAGGGTCGGTCAAATCGTCTGCAGGTACATAAACTGCTTGAATCGAAGTTATAGATCCCTTTTTAGTAGAAGCAATTCTTTCTTGCAAAGAACCCATTTCTGTACTAAGAGTAGGTTGATAACCCACTGCGGAGGGCATTCTCCCTAATAAAGCGGATACCTCTGATCCTGCTTGAACAAAACGAAAGATATTATCGATAAATAAAAGCACGTCTTGCTTATTAACATCTCGGAAATATTCCGCCATAGTTAGGGCAGTTAAACCAACTCTCATACGAGCTCCCGGTGGTTCATTCATTTGGCCATAGACTAGAGCTACCTTTGATTCCTCAATATTTTTTTCATTAATTACTCCGGATTCCTTCATTTCCATATAAAGATCATTTCCTTCACGAGTCCGTTCCCCTACTCCACCGAATACGGATACGCCCCCATGAGCTTTAGCAATGTTATTGATTAATTCCATGATCAGTACTGTTTTACCTACTCCAGCCCCCCCAAATAGTCCTATTTTTCCTCCACGTCGATAAGGAGCTAAAAGATCGACGACCTTAATACCTGTTTCAAAGATGGATAATTTCGTATCTAACTCGATAAAGGCAGGCGCAGATCTATGAATAGGGAACGTTGCACTACTATCTACAGGACCCAAATTGTCAACAGGCTCCCCAAGAACGTTGAAAATTCGTCCGAGAGTAGCTCCACCGACCGGAACACTGAGAGGAGCTCCCGTGTCAATCACTTCCATTCCTCTCATCAACCCGTCCGTAGCACTCATAGCTACAGCTCTAACTCGATTATTTCCTAATAATTGTTGTACCTCACAAGTCACATTAATTTGCTTATCGGCAGTGTCTCTACTCTGGACTACCAAAGCGTTATAAATATAAGGTAACTTGCCTGGGGGAAAAGTGACATCCAGCACGGGTCCAATAATTTGATCGATACGACCTGTACTTTTTTCTTCAATTGTGGAAACCCCGGGAGGAGAAGTAGTAGGATTGGTTCTCATAATTATCACATAATTAAAAAAAAGGAATTTGTCGAAATTTTTCTTTTTTTATTGTTGAATAATGCCAAATCAAATCAAAAAAAATCCAAAAGTAAAAAGGAAATGAATTAGTTAATTCAATAAGAGAGAAAAGGGGACCAGGACTTGATTTCGTTGCCCAAGCGAATCCCATTCAATCGTTTACTCATGGAATGAGTCCATTGGAAAGTTCAATCAATCTTTTTTTTCATATACATTTTGCCTTTTGTGGAGGATCTGTGCCTACTCTACTTTCCTATCTAGGACTTCGATATACAAAATATATACTACTGTGAAGCATAGATTGCTGTCAACAAAGAATTTTATTAGTATTTAGTTAGGTATTTGCATTCAAAATAAGAAAAGAGAACTATTAAGAACTTGTAAAATAAGGATTAGGAATTAATTTGGGTTGCGCTATATCTATCAAAGAGTATACAATAATTATGGATTTGGTAAATCAAATCCATGGTTTAATAACGAACCGTGTTAACTTACCATAACAACAACTCAATTCCTATCGAATTCCTATATTGGAATTCCTATAGGATAGAACATACACAGGGTGTACGCATTATATATGAATGAAACATATTCATTAACCTAAGCATGCCCTCAATTTTCTTTAATGAGTTGATATTATATTAATTGAATATCCTTTTTGTTTTACGAGATTTTTGCTAAAGTTTCATTTACGCCTAATTAACATCGAGTAGACCCTGTTATTGTGAGAATTCTTAATTCAAGAGTTATAGGGAGGGACTTATGTCACCACAAACAGAAACTAAAGCAGGTGTTGGATTTCAAGCTGGTGTTAAAGATTATAAATTGACTTACTACACCCCAGAGTATGAAACTAAGGATACTGATATCTTGGCAGCATTCCGAGTAAGTCCTCAGCCTGGGGTTCCGCCCGAAGAAGCAGGGGCTGCAGTAGCTGCCGAATCTTCTACTGGTACATGGACAACTGTTTGGACTGATGGACTTACCAGTCTTGATCGTTACAAAGGACGATGCTATCACATCGAGCCTGTTGCTGGGGAAGACAACCAATGGATCTGTTATGTAGCTTATCCATTAGACCTATTTGAAGAGGGTTCCGTTACTAACATGTTTACTTCCATTGTAGGTAACGTATTTGGTTTCAAAGCCCTACGTGCTCTACGTTTGGAGGATCTACGAATTCCCCCTACTTATTCAAAAACTTTCCAAGGCCCGCCTCATGGTATCCAAGTTGAAAGAGATAAGTTGAACAAGTACGGTCGTCCTTTATTGGGATGTACTATTAAACCAAAATTGGGATTATCCGCAAAAAATTATGGTAGAGCGTGTTATGAGTGTCTACGTGGTGGACTTGATTTTACCAAAGATGATGAAAACGTAAACTCACAACCATTTATGCGCTGGAGAGACCGTTTTGTCTTTTGTGCCGAAGCTATTTATAAATCACAGGCCGAAACCGGTGAAATCAAGGGGCATTACTTGAATGCGACTGCGGGTACATGTGAAGAAATGATTAAGAGAGCTGTATTTGCAAGAGAATTAGGGGTTCCTATTGTAATGCATGACTACTTAACTGGGGGATTCACCGCAAATACTACTTTGGCTCATTATTGCCGCGACAATGGCCTACTTCTTCACATTCACCGTGCAATGCATGCAGTTATTGATAGACAGAAAAATCATGGTATGCATTTCCGTGTATTAGCTAAAGCATTGCGTATGTCTGGGGGAGATCATATCCACTCCGGTACAGTAGTAGGTAAGTTAGAAGGGGAACGCGAAATGACTTTAGGTTTTGTTGATTTATTGCGCGATGATTTTATTGAAAAAGATCGTGCTCGCGGTATCTTTTTCACTCAGGACTGGGTATCCATGCCAGGTGTTATACCGGTAGCTTCAGGTGGTATTCATGTTTGGCATATGCCAGCTCTGACCGAAATCTTTGGGGACGATTCTGTATTACAATTTGGTGGAGGAACTTTAGGACATCCTTGGGGAAATGCACCTGGTGCAGCAGCTAATCGAGTGGCTTTAGAAGCCTGTGTACAAGCTCGTAACGAAGGGCGCGATCTTGCTCGCGAAGGTAATGAAATTATCCGAGCAGCTTGCAAATGGAGTCCTGAACTAGCCGCAGCTTGTGAAGTATGGAAGGCGATCAAATTCGAGTTCGAGCCGGTAGATACTATTGATTAACTAGATAAAACTAAAGATAAAGAAGGTATAAATAAAAAAGAAACGAAATAAAAAGAGAAAAAAATCAGTTATGAAATGCAGTAATTCTTCTTTATTCTTCTAATTGATTGCAATTAAACTCGGCTCAATCTTTTTTAGAAAAAAAAGATTGAGCCGAATAAAAATAGATCATGATATGATCATGAGACTTGACAAATTGAGATTCGTCTATTCTATATATCTAGAATATATATATTAAGGTATAATACAATAAAGAAATACAAATAAAATAATAAAATAATAAAATATAGTATTATCATATGATAATGATAATGGAATCAAATACGCAGTATTTACAGAAAAAAGTCTTCGTTTATTGGGAAAGAATCAATATACTTTTAATGTCGAATCGGGATTCACTAAGACAGAAATAAAGCATTGGGTCGAACTCTTCTTTGGTGTTAAGGTGGTAGCTGTGAATAGCCATCGACTACCTGGAAAAGGTAGAAGAATAGGACCTATTCTGGGCCATACAATGCATTACAGACGTATGATCATTACCCTTCAACCGGGTTATTCTATTCCACTTCTAGATAGAGAAAAAAACTAAAGGAGAATGAATGAAAAAAGACATAGTTTGGAAGTTAGACCTTTTTATAGGACTCTCTTTCAATTTCAAAAAAGAGGACGTTTGAAACTTTTAACAGGCGTAATCGTGAGTCAACAAGTGACTCGAACTGTGTGTAAAAAAAGAAGCATTTTTTTTTTTTCAAAATGCTAGAACTAGATAAGGAAGTTTTCTATAACCTTGAGAAAAAGGATAAAAAGGTAGTTTTTTTTTAGTTTATGACTCCGATCAAGAGCGAGAAATCCTTGATTTGGGATTGGACATAGAACCTGGACCCATCGTAGAGACGTTTAGTTCAAAAGAAAGGATCGTATCCTGATGGTAAGAATTATACTTTCGTGGAAATACAGCGCTATAGACTTCAATGCGGTAGAGTAGACGTTTTGTTTCTAATTTTTCTGGACCAAACCTCCGCTCCGACCCAACGATACAATGAATTTTTTCTGTTCATATTCATAAATAAAAAAGATTCGGAATCGCAATGCTACTATATGCGTCCAGAGGAGTATTTGGAATAATATTCTTCTATAATCCATTATTGCGGGGGGTCTTACTAACAGGGCTTCGCTGCACGGGACAGGTCTTCGTCGAAAAGCTAACTCCACCCGGCATTTTCATACCCTTTCTTTGGGTGGTATATCGCCTTTTAAAGTCTAAGAGGGTAGTAGGGGATCTATAGTAGGTAAGATAATTTGCCCTTTGATTTTGATTGAATATACTATTTTTCCGCCTTTACCACGCATTATTGTATGCGCTTCTAGAGAAGTATGTATGCAGGAAGTAAATTCTAACCGCTTTCTTTTGAATCCAATTTCAAATTAGATTAGAAAGATAGAAAGGCCATGAGGATGGGAAAATCAAAATAAAATCTTTTTAATTAGTTCTCCTTTTTTGGAATTTTCTTATTATCCTTTCATTTTTTTTACAGAATATTTTTCAAACTAAAAATAAAAAATACAATACAATAGTCAATATTCCTTATAATAGATATACTTAATTATATCATAAGAATCTTAAGATATTTTTCGACTAGATAGAAATAGTAAATTTGAATTGAGACACCTATTCCATGACGGATTTAAACTTACCTTCTATTTTCGTGCCTTTAGTAGGCTTAGTATTTCCGGCAATTGCAATGACTTCTTTATTTCTTTATGTGCAAAAAAATAAGATTGTCTAGTATTTTTTAGTGTAAGTAATATAATATGGTAGGGTATGTGGCTTTTTCTACACACACTTTCTACACACAAATGAAAAACGGTTATGGATGCGGATATAGGCTACGAGCATAAATGCATGAATATGCAGAGCCAGGTATAGCGAGTTTTATTTTATTTATTTTAATTGAATCAACGAATATTTTTTGAATAGAAAGTCAATGTATCTAACCTATTATTTCACAGGAGTACTAGTTGCTGAAGGCGATTTCAGAATCAAAAAAAGTAAAGTCAAAATTATTTAGCTTATTCTCTCAATTTCAATCGACCGCTGCTGGATTTAGTATATCTAATATGAATTGGCGATCAGAACACATATGGGTAGAACTTCTAAAAGGTTCTCGAAAAAGGGGTAATTTTTTCTGGGCCTGTATTCTTTTTCTAGGTTCACTAGGATTCTTATCGGTTGGGATTTCCAGTTATCTTGGTAAGAATATTATATCTATACTTCCATCTCAAGAAATTCTTTTTTTTCCGCAGGGGGTCGTGATGTCTTTCTACGGAATCGCAGGCCTATTCATTAGCTCCTACTTGTGGTGTACTATTTTGTGGAATGTAGGTAGTGGTTATGACCGATTCGATAGAAAAGAGGGAATAGTGTGCATTTTTCGTTGGGGATTCCCTGGAATAAAACGTCGCGTCTTCCTTCGATTCCTTATGCGGGATATCCAATCAATTAGAATTCAGGTTAAAGAGGGTCTTTATCCTCGTCGTATTCTTTATATGGAAATCCGGGGCCAGGGGATCATTCCCTTGACTCGTACTGATGATAAATTTTTTACTCCACGAGAAATTGAACAAAAAGCTGCCGAATTGGCCTATTTCTTGCGCGTACCAATTGAAGTATTTTGAGGTATCTTTTTTGAACTGAGTTGAATGAAGAAAAGAAGAATTGGAAGAAGAAAAGTTTTCTCAACACAGGGAGGAAGTCCCTTCTAAATTGGATTTGTTATTGTAAGGGGATTTTTAAGTATTTATCTAAAGGAAGGAACAAACGAGGATAAGAGAAATTTGCTTTTAATTTTTTTTTATCCAAGTTAGATATATCGCATACTATTCTTCCTTTTTCATCCGAAAGGGCTTTTTTTTTATTCTATTTCACTATTTCATTCCATCTAGATCTAAGAAAGAACCCAATGCACTGAAATTCCACTAATAACTAATATACAAAAAAGAAGAATAGATACAGGGTATCAAACCTATAGAGTTTTTGCTTCAAAGAAATAGAAATATCATGAAATAGAAATATCATCATATAGAGTCAGGGAATGGAATAGAGTCAGCGAATGAAGCATATTCATTAACAACTCCATTTACAGATCAAAAATGAAAAAAAAGAAAGCATTGCCTTCTTTACTATATCTTGTATTTATCGTACTTTTGCCTTGGGGGGTCTCTTCCTCATTTAACAAATGTCTGGAACTTTGGATTAAGAATTGGTGGAATACCAGGCAATCCGAAACTCTCTTAACTGATATTCAAGAGAAAAGGATTCTAGAAAGATTCATAGAATTAGAAGAACTTTCTCTCTTGGACGAGATGATAAAAGGGAAACTAAAGACACATGTACAAAAACCTCCTACAGGAATACACAAGGAAATAATACAATGGGTCAAAATAAATAATGAGGATCATCTCCATACCATTTTGCATTTCTCGACAAATATAATCTGTTTGGCTATTCTAAGTGGTTCTTTTTTTCTGGGTAAAGAGGAACTTGTCATTTTGAATTCTTGGGTTCAGGAATTCTTCTATAATTTAAATGACTCAATAAAAGCTTTTTTTATTCTTTTAGTTACTGATTTTTTTGTTGGATTTCACTCCACCCGTGGTTGGGAACTAGTAATTCGTTGGGTCTACAACGATTTTGGATGGGCTCCTAACGAGCTTATTTTCACTATTTTTGTTTGTAGTTTTCCAGTAATTCTAGATACATGTTTGAAATTTTGGGTCTTTTTTTGTTTAAATCGTCTATCTCCTTCGCTTGTAGTCATTTATCATTCAATTAGTGAAGCATAAATTCATTTGATCTCCCGATATTAATATTAATCAAATTAGCAAGCATCTTTTTTTAGAAAGAAAGCCCTTTTCCATTTTAGCAAAATTCTTTCTATTTATACCTACTTTAAGGTATTCATCATTGCAGTACAACTGTTGCAGTAGAATGACAACAGATTCGTGTATAGGGAACTAGATTAGCTTAGCTACCTATCTAATTTATTGTAGAAATTCTGGGATCTGCGATTGGACATGGAAAATAGAAATACTTTTTCTTGGGTAAAGGAACAGATAACTCGATCGATTTCTGTATCGATCATGATATACGTAATAACTCGGACATCTATTTCAAATGCATATCCCATTTTTGCGCAGCAGGGTTATGAAAACCCACGAGAAGCAACTGGACGAATTGTATGTGCCAATTGCCATTTAGCTAGCAAGCCCGTCGATATTGAAGTTCCCCAAGCTGTGCTTCCCGATACTGTATTTGAAGCAGTTCTTCGAATTCCTTATGATATGCAATTGAAACAAGTTCTTGCTAATGGAAAAAAGGGAGGGTTGAATGTAGGTGCTGTTCTTATTTTGCCCGAGGGATTCGAATTAGCGCCGCCCGATCGTATTTCCCCTGAGTTAAAAGAAAAGATAGGAAATCTTGCTTTTCAGAGTTATCGTCCCGATAAAAAAAACATTCTTGTGATAGGCCCTGTTCCCGGTAAGAAATATAGTGAAATTGTCTTTCCCATTCTTTCCCCTGATCCTGCTACGAAGAAAGATGCTCATTTCTTAAAATATCCCATATATGTAGGGGGAAACCGAGGAAGAGGACAGATCTATCCTGATGGTAGCAAGAGTAACAATACAGTCTATAATGCTACGTCAACAGGTATAGTAAGAAAAATACTACGTAAAGAAAAGGGGGGGTATGAAATATCCATAGTTGATGCATCAGATGGACGCCAAGTGATTGATATTATACCTCCCGGACCAGAACTTCTTGTTTCAGAGGGGGAATCCATCAAGCTTGATCAACCATTAACAAGCAATCCTAATGTGGGAGGTTTTGGTCAGGGGGACGCAGAAATCGTGCTTCAGGATCCATTACGTGTCCAAGGCCTTTTGTTCTTCTTCGCATCCGTTATTTTGGCACAAGTTTTTTTGGTTCTCAAAAAGAAACAGTTTGAAAAGGTTCAATTGTACGAAATGAATTTCTAGGTCCCGGGATTTCTTACCATCAAGTTGGTAAAAAGCCTCGATTTATTGGCAATTGCTAGAATTATCTATGATCTATTTTGGAAATCCTTTTTTTGTTTAGACTGCTTTTTGTTTATGAGATGTCTGGAATTCCTTATTTATATCCCATGCAAAAGAAGAGAATCCAAGGCAAAGGCGAGAACAATCAAATTAAAATTTCTTCTTTTTCGGAGGGATTGCAGGTCTTCTTAATCGTCTATTCGGCACAAGAAAAAGCCTTTTTCTTGTGCCGATTCTTCTTGTATCAAAATAAGAATCCTTTTTCTTCCTAATTCGTCAAAGATTACTATTTCTTCTTTATTCGGGTCTGTCTCTTGGACCTCTTTTTCTTTTGCTTAGGTTTAGCCGAGGTAGTGGACAAACAGAGGGGAAGAAAATATGGCGGGGGAAAAATTTCTTGTGATTGTGAGCAAATTGCTTGGCTTGTTTAATTAAGTTCAACTTCAAATTTACAGAAATTTTGCAAAAAAAAAGTAAACTCTTCCATTGAAGGTTTTTTTATTTTTAGGCTAGTTGAATAGTTTTGATTAAGGTTTTATTAGTTTATTACTCGAAACTAAATCAAGGATTTTCAGGATACTTCCTTCGTGGAATAAGATATTGGATCCTCGAGTGATCTCTTTTTCTTGTTGCTTCATAAGAGTGAATCGAATAGATTCAATTCGCGTTATAAGAGTAAAATAAAAATTCCGCGGGTCCTTTCCGCTCTAATCAGATAAAGGGGGGTAAGGACCCGCTAAGCTCCTACTTTTTCATGTTTACAATCTGGTCCCTCCGATTACTATAGAGATGAACCCAATCCAGAATATGAACCATAAAAGAAAACACCTACTAAACCAATCACAGCAATACCAGCTACAGTACCTATCAGCCAAAGAGGAATTCTTCCAGTAGTATCGGCCATTTCCCCTACTTTCCTCCACATTTTATCAATTGGTCATGCTAGAGACAAAAACAGTCATGGGTAGTTATAAGGATGGTATCCTTCCAAATGGGATAAGAGAATTCTTATTAGTCTCTTTCTTTCTCTCAATTGAAGAAGTAATTGGAAAATAAAACAGCAAGTACAAAAATGAGTAATAAACCCCAGTATAGACTGGTACGATTCAATTCAACATTTTGTTCATTCGGGTTTGATTGTGTCATAGTTCTATAGTTGGAATTTGTTTTATCGTTGGATGAACTGCATTGCTGATATTGATCCCAAGAAAAAAACAGTAGGTACAGCTAGTCCGTGAATAGCCAGCCATCGCACTGTAAAAATAGGATAGGTTCGATCTATGGTCATTGAGGGCCTCCTAAAAGGATCTACTAAATTCATCGAGTTGTTCTAAAGAATCAAAACGGTCGGTTATTAACGGAATTCCTTGTCGGCTTTCCGTGAAATACTCGTTTGGCCTAGGACTTCCAAACACGTCATAAGCTAAACCCGTACTGACAAATAACCAACCCGCAATGAATAGGGAAGGTATAGTAATGCTATGAATAACCCAGTATCGAATACTGGTAATAATATCAGCAAAAGAACGTTCTCCCGTGCTTCCAGACATGCTGAACTCCCAAAATTTTTGTACATTCAAAAAAGGAATTGATTCCGTAAAAGATGGGATCGACCAGTAAATAGAAAATTACTGATATTTCATCCTTGTGAGATTGTCAATTTTGTACCAAAGGTGTATTTTGAGTATACCGAATTAGTATAGCTATCCTTCCTATGGCACAGCAATCTGGTTTTGCCTGGTTCCGAAACATAATTACTTTTTTATTTTTTTTTTGTCTATAGGTAAGCTATATGTTATTCAAGGCATCAATAGAAAACCCCATTTTTGTAGGTTCTACTTACTTTTCATTGGCTTCGGAATAATAGAGTAATTCGGAATAGCAGCCAAAATCTTGGGAAAATCTAAGTTAATGATCAATAGGTTTGGATAAATAATTTAGGAAGGATATTCTCATACTGACACAATACAAGGACAAGTATATGTGAAATCTATCCTTTCATAATTCGTAATTCATCCTTGTATTGTTTGTTGGATTAGGTCTAACTTTCTTGACCAAACTGCGAGCGCGGAACTTTACGAGATGAAATAGGGAAAGACAGAAGATAGAATAGAACTTAAAAGGATAATTGAAGTGACTCGTCTTCGAATCTACTTTGGTTGGAGTTCGAAAAAGGAATAAAAATAAAGTAAATTCAAGGAAGAGCTTTCTTTTTTTTTTTTTTTTAACAGCCCCTTGGCAGGTCGTGGAATGCTTTTGTTCTCCTCTTATTCCATATGGAATACAATCAGTTAAAATAAGAAGGAATAGGGGAATATTCGATCGTTCACTCCAAAAAGAGGGTCCTATTGAAAAAGAAATTATCCAAAATAGAAAGAAGTTTTTTTTTTCAAATTCAATTGTTTATTTATCTCTTATTCAAAAATTTCCCTGAAAATTGAATTTCTTTTTTTCATTCAATGGGGTTAGATGATCTAGTTCTTAATATTATTACTTTACTCAATTGACAAATTCCACAACAAATCTCTTGATTCGGAATTAGGGACTCATGTATCATCTGATGAATCCACTTTCTTTTACACTTCTGTATCTTACTCTATCTTGTTTTTTAGTATTATCTAAAATAACTGATGAATTATGAATTTTCCATAACTTAGGTAAATGCTTTACCAACATATGTAGTGTAGTAAAAAAAAATAAATGGAATTTAACTCTTTCATGCTTACTTTAACTAGTTATTTTGGTTTTCTACTGGCTGCTTTAACTATAACCCCAGCTCTATTTATTGGCTTGAACAAGATACGCCTTATTTGAATTGACTGAATAATTATAATTCAGAAAAGAAAAATCTTTCTTTGGGATTCCTGGCATTCTACGACTCTTTTCCAGACTAATTAGGAATTCTTTTCTTGGTCATTGAGATTCGTGGATAATTTAGAGTACTATTTAGGGATAGATCGTACCTCTTTTTTTATCCCCTCGAACAAATCGAAATGATTGAAGTTTTTCTATTTGGAATCGTCTTAGGCCTAATTCCTATTACTTTAGCGGGATTATTCGTGACTGCGTATTTGCAATACAGGCGTGGGGATCAGTTGGATCTTTGATTGAGTCATTTTTTTTTTTTGATTGACCTCCTCCAGACCAGAGAGGAGGTCAAATTGAAATTGGAGTTACAATTCAATTTTGTTAAGTTATTTTACTCTGCTTCGACATAAAATAGATGGAATCACGCTCTGTAGGATTTGAACCTACGACATCGGGTTTTGGAGACCCGCGTTCTACCGAACTGAACTAAGAGCGCTTTCATTCATTCAAAAAGAAAATCTTTTTCTATTCCTAATGTATCTCACGTACGTATAGTCTCCACAAATTCAAGTTATACCCACTTTACTTTAATTGATCTCGTCGCTACTGCCTATAAAGAAGAAAGAAGTAATAGGTAGGGATGACAGGATTTGAACCTGTGACATTTTGTACCCAAAACAAACGCGCTACCAAGCTGCGCTACATCCCTTTTCCAAATTAAATTGTTGTACAATGCCATTGTACACAATTCCTGTCTTCTTTTCCACATCATAATTTTCTTCTTCTTTCTTTCTCTATCTATATATAGAACCCTCGTGTCATTTCTTCTTTTTGGTCTCATATAATTAAGGAATTATATACATATAAAATCCAATATAATTTCGCCTATAAAAGAAGGATTACTTTTCCTTGGTAATATATAGGAAGAAGGGGTCATCTTTTTCTTTTTTAGGGATAGGAAAATTTCGTCGATATGGTTCATTTTATATATAGCATAACAATCTTGGGCAAGAGTTTATGATCATATATGTATTCCAACAAGGAAGGAGGATTTTCAATGCGGGATATAAAAACATATCTCTCTGTAGCACCCGTGCTAAGTACTCTATGGTTTGGTGCTTTAGCAGGTTTATTGATAGAAATTAATCGTTTATTCCCAGATGCTTTGTCATTCCCTTTTTTTTAATTCTAGTTATTGCTATGGGAGGGATAGATTTCTTCGTGATATGACAAAATTTGATCCTTTTCAATCTTTTTTTAGTATCGGAAGGAAAAAGAAAGAAAAGATGGATTGGGTTGAACCTCAGAGTCATTAAAAATTTGGTAAACCCCATTTTTGAAAATAGAAATTCAATTTAAAGGGGTACCCAAGCTAAATAAGGCCTCAGAAATCAGAGCATAGAAAAGGCGGGGCTGGCTAATTAAATGAAAGGATTTCGAACCAAAATCTTTGCTAATTCGACAAGGATTGTATTCTTTAATTATTTCTCTATTTTTTATTACTTAATTAAAGAATAAAAAAAAATTATTCTAATGAATTTTATTCTTCTTCTTCGGATTCAAAATAGAAGAATAAAAGAATAAGTAGAAGAATTAAGTTAAGTCAATCCAAAAAGAACAGGAGGTTCATGGCCAAGGGAAAAGATGTTAGAATCAGAGTTATTTTGGAATGCATCAGTTGTGTTCGAAAAGGTGCCAATGAGGAATCGACGGGGATTTCTAGATATAGTACTCAAAAGAATCGCCACAATACACCCGGACAATTAGAATTCAAAAAATTTTGTCGTTATTGTCGCAAGCATACGACTCATCACGAAATAAAGAAATAGGAACATCGTGTGTTTGATCTTTCCAAACAACAGAAAGAGTAAGAACTTCATATTTAATATATAAAGAAAACATAGTATAGAATACAAAATACAAATCAACTCATCTGATTTCCGGTAGATATTATTTCATATGTATAGAGGGTATTCATATACTATAATATGAATCAAATAAGATATGGATCAAAGAAAAACTACTTCTTCTGGATCCTAAATTAATAAAATAAAGAAGTGAATTTTCAAATTTTCAAATTTTAAATAAGGAATAAATCATGTATACATCTAAACAACCTTTTCTTAAATCTAAGCAACCCTTTAGTAAATCCAAGCAAACTTTTAATAAATCCAAGCAACCCTTTCGTAAATCCAAGCAAACTTTTCGTAAATTCAAGCAACCTTTTCGTAAATCTAAACAACCTTTTCGTAGGCGTCCCCGGATTGGCCCGGGAGATCGAATTGATTATAGAAACATGAGTTTAATTAATAGATTTATTAGTGAACAAGGAAAAATATTATCGAGACGAATAAATAGATTAACCTTGAAACAACAACGATTAATTACTCTTGCTATAAAACAGGCTCGTATTTTATCTTTCTTACCGTTTCGTAACTATGAGAACGAAAAGCAATTTCAAGCCCAGTCAATTTCAATAATTACAGGTTCTAGACCCAGAAAAAATAGACATATTCCTCAATTAACGCAAAAGTACAATTCCAATCGAAACTTAAGAAACAACAACCAAAATTTAAGAAACAACAACCGGAACTTAAGTTCCGATTGTTGATGTTTTATTCGAATTCGAAAGGGCCAGACCTATATATATTATAAAGAAAGTAATCCAGCTCGTTGATTCCTACCACTTAATCTTAATTTATTGTATCTTCCCGGAGTTCCCTCTCCGGGAATTCATCTTTTATTATTCCAGTATATTACTTTATTTATACCTTTAATTGATGATCTTTATTTTATTGGAAATCGTGTAAAGATTATTTGGATTTGATACAGCTACTTGTGCAAGCATTTTACGATTAAGAATCAATTTCTTCTTGTACAGGTTGTGTATTAATTTACTATAACTATCGAATACTTTATATACCCGCGTTGCTGCGTTTATCCGAGTGATCCACAAACGACGAAAATCCCTCTTTTGCCTACCTCTATCTCGATGAGAGGAAACAAAAGCTCTTTTTACCTGTTGGGTAATCATTCGATTAAGTCTTAAATGAGCCCCTCTAAAGTTTGAGGCAAATGAACGCATTTTTGTTCGTCGTCTCCGGGCTATATATCCTCGCGGAACTCTGGTCATTGAATCAAATTAACCTTAATGAATAACTAATGATTTCTCTTCTTTTAGCCACCCTTTTTCTCATTAATAACAAAACTAATTATTCCGATATATAAAATATTAATTCCAATGGCTTTTGCTATAGTAACCTTCCCAACCACGATTTTTTATTCCACTCCGTTCAGTTATTTCTATACGAAATAACAAATTCATTCTAATAATACTAAAAAAAATAGTGGGTTCCATCGTTTCTATGGTTCCCTTTTAAACGGTGAGGCCCTCTCTATACAC
Organism: Triticum urartu; assembly: GCF_056163025.1. Lineage (NCBI taxonomy): Eukaryota > Viridiplantae > Streptophyta > Magnoliopsida > Poales > Poaceae > Triticum > Triticum urartu. The sequence continues at coordinate 8,864,527 of NW_028260368.1, read as the reverse complement.
CGGAGCCCTTTCTTTCATCAAAAGGTATTGCGAACTTGTATAGTCCACATTCTTTGGCTCTACCTATCCATTATAGAGTAAATAGCTCTTTTCACAATAAGAGTTATCCATACAGTGACGGTATTTAATTATGAAAGTTGGCTAAGTAGCTGACCCTGTTAGTCCGTTCTTTTAAGATAAAGGAGCATAAGCCTTTTTCTTTTTATTACTATTTCCTCCGCTTAATGGATAACCATTTGCTACCAATGGGAGAATTGCTTCTTATTTCCAATTTAGATAATTGGATTTGCACCAAAGGAAACCATAAATTCCATATACCATAGAAATCTAGGATAGAGAAGCTATATCCTATTCATTGGTACTAATCATGGATACTTCAATTTTTTTTATATTTGTTTGAAGTCATGATCTGAACGAGTCGCACATACACCCTAGCACATGTTCCTCGACGCTGAGGGCATCCTTTAAGCGCGGCCGTTTTTCGAGCATTTCGTATTGGCTGTCTTGCGTTTCTAATAAGTTGTTTAACCGTCGGCATGTTGTATGTATATAGAAAAAAATGGATTGGTTTAGATCCATCTTAACCTGATGATTGCTCATCATGAAGTCTTTCTATTTTCTATTAAATCGAGGAAAACACGAATTTAGCTGTGAAATAACTTTACAAGAAATCCGGACACTACCAATCCTTAAACATTTCTGGAAACCACACTGGATCAGTATCGCAGTGCTTGTCAATCATTTCATCCCCTACAATATCGACAAGTCCATAAGCTTTGGCTTCGTCTGCTGACATAAAAACATCCCTTTCCATGTCTTCGGATACAACCCAAAAAGGCTTGCCTGTTCTTACTGCATAAACCCTTGTGATCATTTCGCGAACTTTGTGTAACTCTTCTACTTCTAGTAAAAATTCTGGTGTCCTTGCCCGATAATAAGCACTAGCAGGTTGGTGAAGCATAATCCTCGCGTGAGGGAATGCTATACGCTTGGTGGGTTCTCCTCCAAGCAGAATGAAGGACGCCATGGAGGCGGCTATTCCGAGGCATATTGTATATATATCTGGTGTCACCGTTTGCATCGTATCAAAAATAGCCATTCCTGAGATTAGCCACCCGCCTGGGGAGTTTATAAACAAAAAAATATCACTAATTCCATCTTCTATACTCAGATATACCATGAGACCTGTAATATGATTCGTGATCTCGCAACGAATCTCTTGACCTAAAAAAAGTGTCCTTTCTCGATACATAACATTGTATAAGTCAACCCAAGTCGCTTCTTCATCTCCAGGAATCCGGTAAGGTACTTTTGGAACACCAATGGGCATATTAGATTAATATTATTAAATTTAAGTAAGAAAACCACACTTTAATATGGAAACGTAAGAATGGAACAGAAAGAAAGAATCCGCAGTTTATTGTCTTAATTTTTATTCTTATTCTATATGAATATTATAGATTCTATTAATACGTAGATTGAAAGGTTATACATATAAGGAATGTAAGACAGATTGAATAAAGAAAAGGGAATGGGTGATTTGAATGCTAAACAAAGAGGGGTAGCGATCTATTCTTCGTTTTTTCCAAATTGGCCAAGTTACCCATTGCATATTGGCACTTATCGAGTATAGAATAGATCTGCTTCTCTTTCTTCTTATGAACAGAATTGGCTTCTTATTTTTAATGGAATGAAATAAATATTCGCGCTTTCTGACACAGAATCCCCTAGAAGGGTTAGGTACATAGGATATGGATAGTCTTTTTCAATGCGATAAAATAAAGCGACATCGTGTCTATTTTTCTTTGCTAAAGGGGTATTTCCATGGGTTTGCCTTGGTATCGTGTTCATACTGTCGTATTGAATGATCCGGGTCGATTGCTTGCGGTGCATATAATGCACACAGCTCTAGTTTCTGGTTGGGCTGGCTCAATGGCTTTATACGAATTAGCAGTTTTTGATCCCTCTGATCCTGTTCTGGATCCAATGTGGAGACAAGGTATGTTCGTAATTCCCTTCATGACTCGTTTAGGAATAACGGATTCGTGGGGTGGTTGGAGTATTTCAGGAGGAACTGTAACAAATCCGGGTATTTGGAGTTATGAAGGTGTGGCAGGTACGCATATTGTGTTTTCTGGCTTGTGTTTCTTGGCAGCGATCTGGCATTGGGTATATTGGGACCTAGAAATATTCTCTGATGAGCGGACGGGAAAACCCTCTTTGGATTTGCCCAAGATCTTTGGAATTCATTTATTTCTTGCAGGGGTGGCTTGCTTTGGCTTTGGGGCATTTCATGTAACGGGTTTGTATGGTCCTGGGATATGGGTATCCGATCCTTATGGACTAACTGGAAAAGTACAAGCTGTAAATCCAGCGTGGGGTGCAGAAGGTTTTGATCCTTTTGTTCCGGGGGGAATAGCTTCTCATCATATTGCTGCGGGTACATTGGGTATATTAGCGGGCTTATTCCATCTTAGTGTCCGTCCGCCTCAACGTCTATATAAAGGATTACGTATGGGCAATATTGAAACTGTACTTTCCAGTAGTATCGCTGCTGTTTTTTTTGCAGCTTTCGTAGTTGCTGGAACTATGTGGTATGGGTCAGCAACGACCCCAATCGAATTATTTGGGCCTACTCGTTATCAGTGGGATCAGGGATACTTTCAGCAAGAAATATATCGAAGAGTTAGCAATGGTTTAGCCGAAAATCTTAGTTTATCAGAAGCTTGGTCTAAAATTCCCGAAAAATTAGCCTTTTATGATTATATTGGTAATAATCCGGCAAAAGGGGGATTATTCAGAGCAGGCTCAATGGACAATGGGGATGGAATAGCTGTTGGATGGTTAGGACATCCCGTCTTTAGAGATAAAGAAGGACGTGAGCTTTTTGTACGCCGTATGCCTACTTTTTTTGAAACATTTCCGGTTGTTTTGGTAGATGAGGAGGGAATTGTTAGAGCAGACGTTCCTTTTAGAAGAGCAGAATCCAAATATAGTGTTGAACAAGTAGGTGTAACGGTGGAGTTCTATGGTGGCGAACTTAATGGAGTAAGTTATTCTGATCCTGCTACTGTAAAAAAATATGCGAGGCGTTCTCAATTAGGGGAAATTTTTGAATTAGACCGGGCTACTTTGAAATCTGATGGTGTTTTTCGCAGCAGTCCAAGGGGTTGGTTCACTTTTGGTCATGCTACCTTTGCTTTGCTCTTCTTTTTCGGACACATTTGGCATGGCGCTAGAACATTGTTCCGAGATGTTTTTGCTGGTATTGATCCAGATTTGGATGCTCAAGTGGAATTTGGAACATTCCAAAAAGTGGGAGATCCAACTACAAGGAAACAGGCAGTTTGATACACATTGTTATAGTATCTTTCACCTCTCTTTTTTGATTTGACATGGGAAACATCTCCCATCCTTTCTTTGACTCTTTTTCTTTCTTTATATGGGAAATTATCCCAAATGACAAATGAATAGGTGTGGAAGTTATAATTGTAAATAAACCAGGATCGAATCTATGGAAGCATTGGTTTATACGTTCCTTTTAGTTTCGACTTTAGGGATAATTTTTTTCGCTATCTTCTTCCGAGAACCACCTAAGGTTCCACCAACTCCAACTAAAAGAATAAAATAATTTCATTTAAGTAAGAAGTCCCCCTATCTGGGAGACTTCTTACTTAAATTAGTCTCCGTGTTCTTCGAATGGATCTCTTAATTGTTGAGAGGGTTGCCCAAACGCGGTATATAAGGCATACCCAGTAAAGCTTACAAGTAAACCAGATATGGAGATGGCGACTAAAGTTGCTGTTTCCATTTTTATAGAATTTCAAGATTACAATGGATCTACGAAAAGATCGTGTATTTACAACTACAACGGAATAGTATACAAAGTCAACACCAATGATTAAATAGAATTTATGGCTACACAAACCGTTGAAGATAGTTCTAAACCTAGGCCAAAACGAACTGGTGCAGGTAGTTTACTGAAACCCTTGAATTCGGAATATGGGAAAGTCGCCCCGGGTTGGGGGACTACTCCTTTTATGGGGATCGCAATGGCTTTATTCGCTATATTCCTATCTATCATTTTAGAAATTTATAATTCTTCCGTTTTACTGGACGGAATTTTAACCAATTAGGTTTCTACTAACTAAAACTAGGAAGTCAGAGTTTTTCCATCCAAAAAAGCCTTTCTAGTTTAAGATCTACATTTCTAGATATTATGGTAGTTCGACCGCGGAATTTTTTTGTTTCGGTATCTCTGGAATATGAGTGTGTGACTTGTTAGAATTGATCCTATTGATAATACATAGAAAGGGCCTGTTATCTCTATCAAGATGATTCTAATTCGTCAGATATTATTTATTCTAGTATCTGGAACACGAAATAGATAGAGTGGATCAAAAAAAAATGGAACTATGATTCATACTCACTATTAAGACCTCGCAACCAGACTGAAAAATTCAAGTAGTTCTTAAATAAAAATAAAAAAGAAATTTTCTTCCTTCCAATTTTGTTTGCCCAAAAGACAACTTTTTTTCTCTCGATTTTGTCGAGTCATTACACTGATTCAATAAATGATTATCAAGCGGTTCTTATTCGAAGAACCCTTGCCTTTTGTTTAGCTTGAGACTAAATCATCGTGGCTCTAGTATGAATCTAAGGTTTTAATTGAACTGATTCATAGGATCTCAACAAGATAATTTCTATATTACGCATAAAAAAACAAATCCTTTATAGGGAAGAGAAAAGTCAAGAAGCCTCTAATGACCAACATAAGGGAAAGGAAGAAAGAAAGACGCGCCAACTTGAGATTTTTTGGCATTATCATCACAAAGAAGATATTCCGGATTTTTCTTATTTGATATCTTCAAGGCAAATCGACCCAATTCAGTGGCTGATGAAGTTTTGAACCTTTTTTCTAATATTCGTTGAAAATTTTTGTGTTTCTGCTTGAGCCGTACGAGATGAAATTTTCATATACGGCTCTTAGAGGGGGACTCGGGTTAGTTACCTATCTCAATAAAGTATATGATTGGTTTGAGGAACGTCTTGAGATTCAGGCAATTGCAGATGATATAACTAGTAAATATGTTCCTCCCCATGTCAACATATTTTATTGTTTAGGGGGAATTACACTTACTTGTTTTCTAGTACAAGTCGCTACCGGTTTTGCTATGACTTTTTACTACCGACCAACCGTTACAGAGGCTTTTTCCTCGGTTCAATACATAATGACCGAGGCCAACTTTGGTTGGTTAATCCGATCAGTTCATCGATGGTCAGCAAGTATGATGGTTTTAATGATGATCCTGCATGTATTTCGTGTGTATCTCACAGGGGGATTTAAAAAACCCCGCGAATTAACTTGGGTCACAGGTGTGGTTTTGGCTGTTTTGACTGCATCATTTGGTGTAACTGGTTATTCTTTGCCTTGGGATCAAATTGGCTATTGGGCAGTCAAAATTGTGACAGGTGTACCTGACGCCATTCCGGTAATAGGATCGCCTTTAGTGGAGTTATTACGCGGAAGTGCTAGTGTGGGCCAATCCACTTTGACTCGTTTTTATAGTTTACATACCTTTGTACTGCCTCTGCTTACTGCCGTATTTATGTTAATGCACTTTCCAATGATACGTAAGCAAGGTATTTCGGGTCCTTTATAGGGAAGGCATATCATAGAGAATTATAATTATCATATATCATATCGGGTAGGTTTTGGTATTTCATTGCTACAAGCATGGGTTATTGTAAAATAACACATGTCATTTGGATACTTCTCTTCAACTCCAAAGTATTTTTATACAATACAAATAGTTGAAGTTAATTTTACGAAAGAAAAAAGGCGGATTATGGGAGTGTGTGACTTGAATTATTGATTTGGCCATGCAGATAAAGAATTGGATCTGCCACATTAGAATTCACAACCAAAGGTGTCTCCGCATCCAATCAACATGTAAGTCCCCTACCTAGGAAGGATAGGCTGGTTCACTTGAGGAGAATATCTTCTATGATCATACCGCAACCATGTCATCCATGAACAGGCTCCGTAAGATCCCATAGAGTAGAAATGGAATAAGTCATGTGACATGATCCAGTTCTCTATTTATTACACTTACCTTTTTATTATAGTATGGAAATGCATTCATTTTCTTTGCATCGATTGTGATCCGCAATACTATCGGAGTAAAAGAAGGGATCTAAGGAAGAATGTAGGCTAAACTTTTTGATTTTTTATTAGTAACAAGTAAATATTTTGTTTGGAGGTAAGAAACTTGCGATATTGAGGGGATAAATACCAACTAATCAAGAGACATGAGACAATCCACAAAGCAATTGATCATGATCAAATTTGTAAGCCCACTTGGATATTGAGCATTTACCCATAAGAATAGGATTATTTTCAATGAGTAGTTGTAGGTGCAACTTCGGAAAAGAGAATCTGATAAAGCTTTTCTTGCCTAGAGTCATTGAGTCATTATAAACCTTAATTCTATTAAGGATCTTCCGCGGTCTTATTTCTTTCACTCTTGCTCGAGCCGGATGATGATAAATTCTCATGTCCGGTTCCTTTGGGGGATGGATCCTAAAGAGTTCACCTATCCCAATAACAAAGAAACCAGACTTAAATGATCCTGTATTAAGAGCTAAATTAGCTAAAGGGATGGGACATAATTATTACGGGGAACCCGCATGGCCCAACGATCTTTTATATATTTTTCCAGTAGTAATTCTAGGTACTATTGCATGTAATGTAGGTTTAGCGGTTCTCGAGCCATCAATGATTGGTGAACCGGCAGATCCGTTTGCAACTCCTCTGGAAATATTACCCGAGTGGTACTTCTTTCCCGTGTTTCAAATACTCCGTACGGTACCCAATAAGTTATTGGGCGTTCTTTTAATGGTTTCTGTGCCAACAGGCTTATTGACAGTACCTTTTCTAGAGAATGTCAATAAATTCCAAAATCCATTTCGCCGCCCAGTAGCTACGACCGTTTTTTTAATCGGTACTGTAGTAGCTCTTTGGTTAGGTATTGGAGCAACATTACCCATTGATAAATCATTAACTTTAGGTCTTTTTTAGATATTTTTTGATTCATTCAACCGTGAAGTACCATAGGTATCTAGGAAATAGTTACTTCCAAGTGAATCTTCCCTAGATACCTAAAATCCATTTTATTATGATCCATTTCGCGAAAATATAGATTGTACCAAAGATGCTAAATTGTTTTCTTTTTATTCTAACTCGAAAAAGAAGAAGAAAAAAAATTGCAATGGATTTAAAACGAGAGTTTATTCTTAAGTAAATCAATTGGGAGATGCTTCTCTAGAGTGTCCCATATATGTTTTCTATCTTCCATACGAAAACTGTCAATTCTCAGAAGATCTTCTTCAGTCTTACTCAAAAGGTCCAATAGTGTATGTATATTGGCCCTTTTTAGACAATTATACGTTCTAGAAGTCAATTCTAATTGATCAATAAAAATACAATTCAATGGAATTCCTTTTTTGTTTTTCTTTAGATTAGTTAATCTTTTTTGAAAAGTAAAAAGGGGTGGAGTAAACCTGTTTTTATTTTCTTCGAAACTAGCGCCCTCTTCCTCCGCGTGTAGAAAAGGAAGAAATAAATCAATCAAATTACGAGAAGCCTCATAAAGTGCTTCCTTAGGGGTTAAACTTCCATTAGTCCATATTTCTAGAAAAAGTATCTCGTGTTTTTCATTTCCATTCCCACAAGAAAAAATACTATAATTCACATTTCGAACAGGCATGGATACAGCATCTATAGGATAACTTCCATCTTGATAGTTCTTTCTGAGTTCTGTCTGATATCCACGATCTCTCTTGATCTGTAAATCAATACAGAAATCAATGGGCTCTGTCAAGTTAGCTATAGGTTGTGCCGTATCAACGATTTCTACGGAAGGCGGTAAGATGATATCTTGAGCAGTTATGTATCTAGGACCTTTGACGCAAATGGATGCGTCTCTAACTCCATAGAGATTACTTCTCAATACAATTTCTTTCAAATTTAGTAAAATTTCTTGTACGGATTCTTCAATACCTGCTATTGTAGAATACTCGTGCGGCACGCTCCCAAATTTTGCACGTGTGATACATGTTCCTTCTATTTCTCCAAGTAAAGCTCTTCGCAAGGCAATACCGACGGTGTCCGCTTGACCTTTTCTAAGCGGGGACAGAATGAAACGACCATAATAAAGGCGCTTACTATCTACTCTTGATTCAACACACTTCCACTGTAGTGTTTGAGTGGATCCTGCTACCTCCTCTCGAACCATAATAGACTAGTATTATTATTTTATCATTGAATCGTTTATTTCTCTTGAAATGAAAGTTGAAAGCGGGTTAATTCTTTTACAGACGTCTTTTTTTAGGCGGTCGACATCCATTATGCGGCATAGGTGTTACATCGCGTATACAACTTAATCGCACACCACTTTTAGCAATGGCTCGTAATGCGGCATCTCTTCCACTACCAGCGCCCTTTACCATAACTTCTGCTCGTTGCAAACCTACTGTACGAATAGCATCTACTGCTGTTCTTTGACCAGCATAGGGTGATGCTTTTCTTGAGCTTTTGAATCCACAAGTACCGGCCGAGGACCAAAAAACCACCCGACCTTGTGGGTCTGTAACAGTTATAATGGTATTGTTGAAACTAGCTTGAACATGAATAACCCCTTTTGTTATTCTACGTGCACTCTTCCGTAAACTAAAACGTGCATTCCTACGTAAACCAATACGCACTTTCTTACGTGAACCAATTTTTGGTATAGCTTTTGCCATATTTTATTATCTCATAAATATGAGTTAGAAATAAAAAAAAGAAAAAAAGATACAAAGATATCCGTTTCAGGGTAAAATAAACCCTTTACTTTAATTATTTTAAATGAAATTATTTTATTTGGAATTGGAACATTTCCGCGGGTACTTTTTTTTACTTTTTAGAAAGTAAAGTTCTTTTTCGAAAGATTACCCCTGTCTTTGTTTATGCTTCGGATTAGAGCAAATGACTCTAATTCGTCCACGCCTACGAATCAGTCGACATTTTGTACAAATTTTACGAACGGAAGCTCTTATTTTCATATTTCCGTATCCTTTTTTAAACTATGAATCTAATCTTTTGGAAAAAATAAGTCTCTTCGCTTGAATTTTAGAACTTAGAATTTATTACCCTAGAAAAAAAAAGAAAAACCTAATCCTTTGAATCTTTGGTATCCTTCAAATCTTCGCTATCCTTCAAATCTTCGCTATCCTTCGAGTCTTCGATACGCTTCGAATCCTTATGGGGAAGTCTATAAATTATACGTCCCTTGCTTGAATCATAACGACTTACTTCAATTTTGACCCTATCCCCCATCAGTATTCGTATAGAACTAGACCGTATCTTTCCTGAAATATAGCCTAGGATGATGGTGTCATTCTCTAGCCGAACGCGGAACATTCCATTGGGTAGGGCTTCCGTAACTAAACCTTCGAAAGTTACTTTTGCTTCTCTCGGGTTTTTTTTTTCTCTCCTATTTTTTTTTCTGTCATATTTTTTTTCTCCTATTTTTCTATTTTTATTTTAAAAATAGGAAGGGCGAGATAGAATTCGAGCACTATAGGCGGGGCGATTACCATATATAACATAAGACTTCTCCCCCAATTCTGTTTAGTCGAGCTTCTCGATCTGTCATTATTCCTCGAGAAGTAGAAAGAATAGCAATTCCCATTCCACCCAAAACTTTAGGAATTCCTTGATAGTTGGTATAAATTCGTAAGCCGGGTCGGCTGATACGCTTTAAAAAGGTTCTTGTTCTATATATTCCTTTTATAGTCTTTCTCTTTTGATGTCGCAAAGTTGAAACCAAGAAATATCTGTTACGTTCCTGATGTTTCCGAACACTTTCAATAAAACCCTCTCGTAGAAGTATTTTAACAATGTTTTCGGTAATATTTGTAGATACTACTCGAACTGTTCCTTTTTTATTCATGTCCGCATTTCTTATAGAGGTTAGTAAATCAGCAATAGTGTCCTTGCCCATAAGACTCTAATTCTAGGTTCCTCCTAATTTTTCTATAATCAACATGTTTTCTTTTTTTTTTTTTCATTTTGGATTTTAAAACATATACGTAAAACACAATCTACTAAATTAATTCTTTGGTCTCAATTTCGCCTACTAGTATTTATAATACTTCAGGAGCTAATGAAACTATTTTGGTAAAATTCAATTCTCTCAATTCCTCGGCAATCGCGCCAAAAACTCGAGTTCCTTTTGGATTGCCTTTTTGATCAATTATAACCGCAGCATTGTCATCATAGCGGATTATTATACCGTCTTCGCATTTGAACTCTTTACATGTACGTACAATTACAGCTCGAATTACTTCGGATCTTTCTAGAGGCATTTGGGGCAATGCGTCTTTGATTACAGCAACAATAACATCACCAATACGAGCATATCGCTGATTACCAGCAGCTCCTATGACTCGAATACACATCAATTTTCGAGCTCCACTATTATCTGCTACATTTAAAAGGGTCTGAGGTTGAATCATATTATTTTGATTTCAATTTGTTATTTCAATGCAAAAGGATGAAAGAAATATTGTCTTTCCAGAAAGAAAAACCGAGCATTTTTTTTTATCTTCCATACCCCTTTTAGGGTTCTATATCTCTAATCGAATAAATTGACTTCGTATGGGCATTTTACTGGCAGCTATGGAGATAGCTGCTCTAGCTACAGTTTCAGATACTCCCCCCATTTCATAAAGTATACGACCAGGTTTAACAACGGATACCCAATATTCGGGGGACCCCTTTCCCGAGCCCATACGTGTTTCCGTGGGTCTTAGTGTAACCGGTTTGTCGGGAAATATACGTACCCATATTTTTCCACCACGACGTGCATATCGTGTTATTGCTCTTCGTCCTGCTTCTATCTGTCTCGCCGTGATCCAAGCGGGTTCAAGTGCTTGAAGAGCATATCTACCAAAACAAATACGATTGCCTCGGCAGGATTTTCCTTTCATTCTTCCTCTATGTTGTTTGCGAAATCTGGTTCTTTTGGGGTTATAGTCGATGGTTCTCTTTCTTAGTTCCATCTCTACTGCAAAACTGGACATGAGAGTTTCTTCTCATCCAGCTCCTCGCGAATGGAATCAGAAAGCATGTAAATTTCTCTAATTCATAATATTCCAAAATATTACGGTACGGATAGATACACATTAATAGATAATAGAAAAAGTTCGGTTTTTTTTATATTGAATTTGTTAAAACAGAAAAATATAATATATAGTCAAAAAAGAAGATCTAGAATATATCCAGATGTGTGTGTATATTTATCTAAATTCTATATTTATAGATAATGTAATCCTTCTTAAAAAAATCCTTATTTTTACTCTTATTGAATCGCGGTAAAGTATTCTAATTCAATAAGAATTTCGCGGGCGAATATTTACTCTTTCCTGTCTTATTTGTTAATTTATAAACTTACCAAATAAGACAATTTTTTTGGTTTGTTCCGCCATCCCACCCAATGAAGTGTTAGGATTCTTTTCAATAAAATCCTATGGAATCATAGGTTCTGTCGTTCCCACTGCTTCTCCTTGAATGGTTAGGTCTGAATCCCGCAACGGAGCTTCCAAAAAATTTCTTTCCGAGTTAATTTTCTCAGTTTTATTAACCCGGGCGGCTCTTTATTATTGCTTTAAATTTGTAGTTCTTGTTTCAAGTTACAATTTTTAATTCTCTATTATTTTTATTATATTGATGCTTTATCACATTGCCTTTTATGATGTAATTCATAGACCATACATAGTGGAATCCTATATCTTATTTATTTCCTCTTCCTTCTTTCTATCATCCCTCCCTTTATCCACATCCCTTTAGTTTTGCTTCACAACCTAGAATCCCTTTTCTTTTTTAGAGAAAAAATTGCAGTTGCTACAACTATATGACACATCTACTCATTTATGTTATGATAGAGGTATTTATTCATATAGTGACTGTTTCTTAGTTAGGATCTCGACAATACGAAGCAATAGGTTGGTTATTAGTTAATTTTCTATAATTACTAAGTTTTTTTCTTAAAAAAAAGAAAAAAATAACGAGTCACACACTAAGCATAGCAATTATATTAAATGATTTATCAATTTTCATTAAATCTTATAGAAAGAGGTATAATTTCTTCTTTTGCAGGGATTTCAGGAAAAAAGTCTCTTGTCATTTTTTATTCTATCAATGGACAGAATCCGAAGACAAGATTACTTATTCTTCGTCTACGAATATCCAAATTTTTACACCTAATACTCCATAGATAGTCCGAATTGGATAGCAGCAATAATCAATTTTAGCGCGAATTGTTTGGAGGGGAAGTCTACCCTTTTTAATAGATTCGGCGCGTGCAATTTCTTTTCCTCCGAGACGACCCGCAATTTTTACTTTTACTCCCCTTATATCTGCTTTTTAGTTAATTCAATGGCTTTTTTCATTGCCTTTCGGAATGAAACTCTATTTTTTAATTGGAAAGCTATATATTCTGCAAGAATGTTAGGCTGTCTATAAGGTTCTTTAACTTTTTCGATAGAAATATTAAATCTCTGGTTTACAGAGTTAATTTCCTTTTGTAGATCTTTCTCTAATTCTTCGATTGCTCCTTTTTTCTTTAATAAATTTGGGAATCCAATATGGATTATGACGTGGATCGTATCGATTTCTTTTTGGATTTCTATATGTGTAATTACTTCGGAACTTGAACCTGAGTCCATTTTTCTATTATGTGTAATTACTTCGGAACTTGAGTCTGATTCTATTTTTCTATTCGAGCCCTTTTTCCTATTCTTTTGTATATAGTTCTTGATACAATCCCTTATTTTTTTATCTTCCTGTAGACCTTCAGAATAATTTTTTGGTTGTGCGAACCAAAAGGAATGGTGTTTTTGGGTTGTACCAAGTCTGAAACCGAGTGGATTTATTTTTTGTCCCATATTTTTCTATTCTATATTTTTTTTACTGGGAATCGAAATCTTAGATGGATCTAAAGGTTATTTAGATTTCTTTACTATATTTAGTACAATTGTTATATGACACATGCTTTTTTTTATGGGGAAACTACGTCCTCGAGCTCGAGGTCTGAATTTCTTCATAATAGTACTCCTACTGACTTCGGCTTTAGTAATAAATAAATTCGCTTTGTCGAAATCCCTATAATGAGTAGCATTTGCGGCTGCCGAATAAACCAACTTTAAGATGGGATAAGATGCTCGATAGGGCATGAGGTTCAGTATCATAACAGTTTCCTCGTAGTAACGCCAGCGAATCTCGTCAAGAACTCTTTGTGCTTTGAAAACAGACATAGGGATACGTTTTTGTGCTTTGAAAACTCTCTCGAACTTAAGTAGACGATCGGTTGGAACTTTCCTTGCGAGTTTCCTTAGCCCACTTTTCTTCTTCTTTATCCTAGGGATATACTTTACTAGTTTGAAACTTGTCATAAATAAGGTTATTCCCCGCCTACCTTTACTTTATTTTGAATCTTTTTTTCTTCTTAATCTTTCTATTCAGAATTCAGTTAACGACGAGATTTAGTATCCTTTCTTGCATTTTCATAACTCGTGAAATGCCGAGTAGGCACGAATTCCCCCAATTTGCGACCTACCATAGGATTTGTTATGTAAATAGGTATATGTTCCTTTCCATTATGAATCGCGATTGTATGGCCAACCATTGTGGGTAGAATGCTAGATGCCCGGGACCACGTTACTATTGTTTCTTTCTCCTCCTTCATATTGACCTTTTCTATCTTTGCCAATAAATGATGAGCTACAAAAGGATTCGTTTTTTTTCGTGTCACAGCTGATTACTCCTTTTTTCCTTTTTAAAGAGTGGCATTCTATGTCCAATATCTCGATCGAAGTACGGAGGTCAGAATAAATAGAATAATGATCAATGGAAAAAAGAAAAAAATCCTTTAGCTGGATAAGGGGCGGATGTAGCCAAGTGGATCAAGGCAGTGGATTGTGAATCCACCATGCGCGGGTTCAATTCCCGTCGTTCGCCCATCGCATTATTGCAAATTCCAAAAATGCAATTTTCCATATTCCTAGTTACGTATTTACTTACGGCGACGAAGAATAAAACTATCGCTATATTTTTTCCTTTTCCTAGTTCTTCTTCCAAGCGCAGGATAACCCCAAGGGGTTGTGGGTTTTTTTCTACCAATGGGAGCTTTCCCTTCACCGCCCCCATGGGGGTGGTCCACAGGGTTCATAACTACCCCTCTTACTACGGGGCGTTTACCTAGCCAACACTTAGATCCGGCTCTACCCAAACTTTTTTGGTTCACCCCAACATTACCCACTTGTCCGACTGTTGCTAAGCAGTTTTGGGATACTAAACGGACCTCCCCAGATGGTAATCTTAAAGTGGCCGATTTACCCTCTTTTGCAATGAGTTTCGCTACAGCACCTGCTGCTCTAGCTAATTGCCCACCCCTTCCACGTGTGATTTCTATGTTATGCATGGCCGTGCCTAAGGGCATATCGGTTGAAGTAGATTCTTCTTTTCTCTCAAAAAACCCCTTCCCAAACTGTACAAGCTTCTTCCAAAGCATACGGCTTTCTAGATGTATATGACGATCTCTAGACAGATGGATCTTATATGAATCATATGATGAAGTACCACATGAGTGGATATATAGGAAAGGAATCCAAATCTGCCGAATCGCTCATGTTATGATCTTCTACATCCTAGGTCTCTGCGTTCCGTCATCTGGCTTATGTTCTTCATGTAGCATTCAGATCGAATGACTCTATGAAATTACGTCGATACTTCCACATATTATGGGTAACGTAGGAGACATCCCTATTTTCCCCCGGGGGTCTTAATTACCACTGCTTAGCTTTCAATTTGCCTCTGACCATCAAATTAAATGTGAATAACCCGTCCTCCTCTCTTTGAAACAAGGGGCGCTTCCGGTTCTGTGCGTGCTTCAAACAATTTTGTCTTCTCCATATTACCATATCTCTAGAGCCAATAATTTTCTATGAGGAACTACTGAACTCAATCACTTGCTGCCGTTACTCAACAGTTTTCTGTTGAGGTCTATCCCGTAGAGGTAGTCAAATTGGATCAGTGATCGATTTCTAGGTTTCGTCGTAAACCTAATTGGTTACTTCCAATTACGTAAATCAATAGTTCAAACCGCACTCAAAGGTAGGGCATTTCCCATTGATATAGGAACTTTTGTACCAGAAACAATAGTATCTCCAATTATAGCCCCTCTGGGATGTAAAATATATCTCTTCTCACCATCCCCATAGTGTATGAGACAAATGTATGCATTTCGATTAGGGTCGTATTCTATGGTTACGATTCTACCAGATATGTCTTTTTGATTCCGTCGAAAATCTATTTTACGGTATAGGCGCTTATGACCTCCCCCTCTATGCCTTGCGGTAATGATTCCTCTGGAATTACGACCTTTACCACAACGGTGCCGTCCATGGATCAAATTATTTCGTGGATTGGATTTCACTTGCCTGTCTACGGTTCCCTTGCGTGTGCTCGGGATAGGTGTTTTGTATAAATGTTTCGCCGTATTATTAAGTATTCTCCTTTAGTTTTTTTCTCTATCTAGAAGTGGAATAGAATAACCCGGTTGAAGGGTAATGATCATACGTCTGTAATGCATTGTATGGCCCAGAATAGGTCCTATTCTTCTACCTTTTCCAGGTAGTCGATGGCTATTCACAGCTACCACCTTAACACCAAAGAAGAGTTCGACCCAATGCTTTATTTCTGTCTTAGTGAATCCCGATTCGACATTAAAAGTATATTGATTCTTTCCCAATAAACGAAGACTTTTTTCTGTAAATACTGCGTATTTGATTCCATCCATAAATCGACTTTCCCTCCTATGCTCTGAGTTCCAGTATCGATAAGAATTCGAGTTCTTATTGTTCTTATGTTATGGTATGAATATACCATACCAATTCGTTATGTATGGATGATGGATGAGATTCCATGGATAGAGAGCCAGTTCCAATAGACTTATGGAATGTTCCCGTTCGTGTGCATCCAGCAGGAATTGAACCCGCAAATTTACCAATTATGAGTTGGGCGCTTTAACCATTCAGCCATGGATGCTTAACAGGGATCATCGTACATCGTAAATAACCAATTTTCATATAGAAAGACATATCATAGAAAAATGAAATCGAAAATATTCCGAGATGGCAAATATTCGGAGATGACTATGAAAACACCTCTCTGGATCCTCGAATTGAAAGAGAGATTGAGAGGGATCAAGAATCCTAATTCTCGCTATTTGGAATGGATCCAATTCTATTGAGTCTGACTCATAGTGATCATTTCTCTTTAGCAAAGAATGACCTTGGTTATCAAAGGATTGAACAACCGGGATCCATTTACTTATGATACCTAGTTGGCATTGATAACAAGGATCTAATGAATTATGAGTTTAATAGATCCTCTTTAGCAGAAAGACGTATATTCCTTGCTCATTATCAGACAATCACTTATTCCCAAACCTCGTGTGGGACTAATCGTTTTCATTTACCATCTCATGGAAAACCCTTTTCGTTCCGCTTAGCCTATCGGGTATTTTAGTGATAGGTTCTGTAGGAACTGGACGATCCTATTTGGTCAAATACCTAACGAAAAATTACGATTTTCCTTTCATTAGGTACGAGGGCTTCTTATTCCACAAGAACGAAAGCACCTTTTCATTCTTTCATATACTAGGGGTTTTTACTTGGAAAAGACAATGTTCCATACTAAAGGATTCGGGTCCATAACCACGAGTTCCAGTGCACTAGATCTTGTAGCACTTAGCAACGAAGCCCTATCCATTAGTATTCCACATAAGAAATCCATTCTAGAAAAAATACAATTAGATTAGCTCTTCATAGACAAACTTGGGGTTTGCGAGCCAAGGTAAGATCGGCTCGGGATCATGGGACCCTTTTCTATCAGATAGGAGGGGCTCTTGTACAAAATAGACTTACTAAGTAATAACCCCATAGAATCTATCTATATAAAGATAAAGAGGCAATCGTGTCAGGAAGCGGGTTTTTCTTTGGCCAAAAGGTACTTCGAACTTGGAACGAGCATGAAGAGATTAACGAGACTTCTTTCTCTTTGAGTTTTTCTGGCGGACCTGCCGCGCAAGATCTTTGGTCTTCCCTGGAACCGATGAAAAAAAGTGGATCGCTTCTTATGTACTCGCTCAGAATGATTCTTCTCTATCTATAGTTCATGGCCTATTAGAAGTAGAAGGTGCTCTGGTGCAATCCTTACCGACAGAAAAAGATTGCAGTCAGGTTGATAATAGTCGAGTGACATTACTTCGTCGGTCCGAACTAAGGAATCTGTTAGAAATGTTTTGAAATGGATATTGTTCTCTCTTTGATCAGGGATTGCTATATGAAAAGAAGTGGAGTTTGAAAAAGGGAACGGAATGCTCAAACCGGAACTGCTAGAGGAACGAATTTTCAATAGCATAACTTGGGCTCCTAGAATATGGCGCCCTTGGGACAATCTATTTGATTGCAGGGTTTTGTTCCGAAGCAAAGATATCCGCGGAGGCCGGTTCGTTCGTCCTATTCTGATATTCAGGACCAAGAGGTACTGGATTCTCTTTCGGATAGGCCCTGAAAGGAGAAGAAAGGCTGAAATGCCAACGGACCTCTGTCTATTCTCTAATTCACCCGATCCGATAGTACCCGTTTTTGGAACGTCCAGTGCCAAGTCACTGAATGGGTAAGTCACCAATCCAATCCCTTTGACAAATCGGATGTCATATTAGATATCATATTCTATATATATAGAAATATCATAGATAGAATAGACATATAGAATTTTTGGTCGGCAAATTCGAAGGAATCATTGAGTGAAAAAGGAGCAAAGAATGACAAAAGACGAGACTCTACTAGTCTTCACTCTTGTGGTTTCCTCTTCCTCGGTTTCTGTTTTCTTATTCGGGATCTTGCTTTTCATGGTTCTCATCTCTGCAACTCGCGATTTCGCGAGAGAACCAAATCCAAGTTGGTGAAGATCATGATTTGGGCTGGCACGGGGATCGTTTGATCGATTTCCTTGATTTGATCGCTACTTAATGGGCGTGCGCTCAAAGGATACAAACAGGGATTCGCAAACAAAAAGGGGAATT